>NC_079487.1:42128718-42286218 GCF_020520425.1 Spinacia oleracea | reverse complement strand
ATTTTTTAAATAGAATTGATTTAAAAGTAAAGAATAATGAAGTAGGAGAAATAATATCATAAAAAAATACAAATATATAGTTGCCTATGTAGGATTCGAACCTACATCATTGTGCAATTTCACAAAGCTCTACCAATTGAGCTAATAGGCATTACTAACACTTGAAGAATTCTCGTCAATTCGGGAATACCTTCCAAAAGCCATGACCCCCTCAAGAACAGAAATGCATTCCTTAAGTATAATATATCACTACTACATAAACGAGCATATGCAACGGCCAATAACCGTTGCAAAAGAAAGGATAACCGTTGCCATAGAGATATTGCAACGGTTTAACAACCGTTGCAGTTGCTGCCGTTGCTTTAGGTGTAATGCAACGGTTCCACCAAGATATTGCAACGGTAACTTAACAATCCTTATTAACCGTTGCAATAGTATTTTTTGCAACAGCTTTTCTACCTATTGCAACGCTTTGTGCAATTTACCAAAACCGTTGCCTTAGATTTACTATAACAGTTATTTACATCTAATGCAACGGCCATTGACATTTACCACCATTAGTTTTAACCGTTACATTAGAGTTAGTAACCACTTTTTTTCCCCAAATGCAACGGGTCTAAGCTGCTATTATTTCCTGTTGCATTTCACAAATAGAATAAATTAATATAATTTAAATCTTGTAGATCAAGGATGACGAGAATTACATTCCCAACGAAGCCATAAGTACATAATTAATCAATCAGTTGAAAATATACAAAATGAAGTACTTTGCTAGTACTTACATATATAAGTAGGCCCTAAAGATATTATCGTATCACAATTCAAGTTAAGGTTTACGATAATCACAAAAAAAATTAGCCAAAAAAGCCATTAATTACACATGTGAGTCCATGCCCACCAAAAAGTTACGCTTCCTCCTTGTAAAGTTAACGATCATCACAAAAAGAAAATAGCCATATGAGCCAATATTTACACGTGCCAAATCCATGCACCACCAAAAAGTTATGCTTCCTCCATATCTAATCCATTTTTTCTTCAACCTGTAGATCCAAATATTTAGGAATGTAAGGTATAAAACTCAAACGTCTCAAACAATAAAATACAAGAAAACCAATTGTTGTTGCATGCAAGTAAATTTCCAGAATTTTCTTTGCACTGGAAAAATTATGGACTTCACTTTGCTGCTAATTTTTCAGCAACTATAAATTCATTTTATAACAAACTTTTGTTATTAACTGAGATAATAATTAAGACCTCAAGTACTTTGCTCTTAAGTCTTAACCATTCATTTACATGTTTTCAGGCTTGCCAAAAAGCGCCAAATACGGCTTAATACTAGGAGCAGGAATACTAGGACTTGTATGCATTGTTGGTCTGACACTCTACATCAGCAGCAGGGTCATTGCACGTAATCAGAATCGCCTTTACTCATACACTGAATCCTCACCTTCAATATTCCCACAACCAATTACCCTATCATCACGCCTCGATCTTCCCACCATAGAATCATACCCAAAAACATACGAGGAGAAAGTAAGCGACTCCCAAAGCCTAATGATAACATCTGCCCTATATGCTTGTCAGAGTATCAGCCTAAAGAGGCTTTGAGGTCTATACCAGAATGTAATCACTACTTCCATGTTGATTGCATAGATGAATGTCTTAGAATGAATACCACCCTGTCCTCTTTGTAGGAACTCGCCTTAGGGGTTGCTGGTAGTGTTCGTTAGAGAATTCTGGTCTGTCCTTTTGAGCAAACATTTTTCTAATTAAACGTGTTTTGGTAAAAGAATCTGAATATGTGACTAATTTGTTATACCAAACAAAATCACTTCATTTATGGCTGGTTCAGGGAGATTAAATGTTATTTCTTGTGTTTAGTTCACCTATTGGTTAAAAATTGCATACCTATGGCTAACTGTACTAATGCACATAGCAGAACACTCAATTTGGTAAGTGTGATAAGCTACCACGTCCTTGAATAAAGTTTTTGACATTCATATCACTTATATAACATTTTATTACAAGGAAATCCAGTCAGAGTCAATATCCATCATGAACTTAATGCACGGATAACACAGACAACACAGACAGAGCATAACAACACGATAGTAAATTTGTGACAGCTATCAAGAAGTTGAAGAAGATTCAAACACTCAATTTGTGACAGAGCATAAATTTGTCACAGTAAATTTGTGATAGACAGAACTTAATGCACGGATTATATGCTTTTAGGCAGGGAAATAATCGTCAGAGATATTCGTAGATTTCATTATTTCAAGAATGGAGTTTGTTCTTGTGGAGATTATTGGTGATCCAGAAGCTAATGTACCTTTGACCAAATTGATTGTTACTGTCTTGACATTCATGTTATAGAATACGAAGTAGCGTTCAGGTTCTCAAACCAGCTGTAACCATGAAAAAGTTACCTCATACGGGCTTTGGTGCGGGCCAAAACGGGCTTTTTGGTTTGTTCTTGTGGAGATTACTGGTGATCCAGAAGTTAATTCTTCATGCAAATGGGCTGTACTATCCTGAAATTCATGTTATAGAATACAGAGTATCATTCAGGTTCCCAAACAAAACCATAAGTGAATATTCTGGACATTCAGAGTACAAAGTTCAGAGTCTTCAGCCCAAAAACAGAGCAGATGTGAATATTCTGACATTCTGGTTGCGGAAGGCCTTGATTTTTCGGTTTATGTCTTTCAGATACCGGCCATATTCAGACAGGTAATTTGTTGTTCATAAATCCTCTATGTTTGTGCATCTTTTTGCATAAGATCTATCAATTTGATTCTTGTTCTAGTTAAGTATGCACTAATCTATGGTAATTTGTGTTCTGAATCCTTTATGAAGATGAAGATACATTACCTGATTTGAAGGTGTGTCCCAACAGAAGATTGTTCCCTAGTCCGCTCCTCGTTAACTTGTGATCTATCAGTAGATGAATCCCTTGGGACAAAAGCAACAGAAGATCTAGGAACCACGATATTCATTCCAGGATTAGCTTCTTGAAATTCTTCAATCAATGTTGCCTTGATGCTCTGTAGGAACTCTTCAGGAATTGTATAGCCTGATCTTTTGCCTTTTTTCTTTAAATCGTTCTTTGTCACAGCTTTCCCAAAAAGGCGTACACGTCCATCATGCTCAGGTTTTTTTATCACTTCGTAGTAGGGATCCACAGTGTTTGAATCTTCTTCAGCTTCTTGAGACACTAATGCCTCCATTTTTTCCTGACCACGAAGCATTATAAACATTACAACATATATTATCTATTCATGGAAATAAGGATACAATAAGATAAACTCACAATATTATCTTTTGTTTTCTCAAAGTTTGTTTTGTACGTCTTCTTAGGATTTCTTGACCTTGATGCTTTGTAGACCTTTGCTTGAGAGGGTTCTTGCTTATTTGGGTCCTCTTGTTGCTATTAGAAAATTGATATGATATTAGGTACTTATATAACTCAACAAATCTAACCATGGCAACGTAGAAGTGAAGAACATAATTATAATGGCCAACATATAATTCAAATTAGCATCCGCAATTTCCTCTTGTGAGGAGATGCATTCTACTGCTTGAAGACTTGCAGATTCAAGCCCAGGAGACGATCCTTCCCTTCCTTTAACTTTCCCTTCAACTTGAGGGAAGTTTTCAGAAGTTTAGATAAAAAATACCACAGGTTGTTTGAGTTTGATGCCAAGAACTTTATCTGCAAGCTACAAAGGAGCTTCTGATTTGTCACACTTTCAGTATACACTTGTTATAGTTGAACTATAAACTGAAAGTGTGACGGTCTGACCAAATGTTTTGGTCGTCACCAGTTAGATTTTTCACCTTTACCAACTCTGCTTATATTTAACTAGAACTTGTTCTAATGAAATAATAACCCCATTTGGACATTGGGCATGACAACAAACAACCATAAACCAACAATAACGCTCACTAAAAGGGTATAGTTAGTTTGAACTTTGACAGATCGAACTAGGAATTGACTTATTAAAGAATACTCTCTCAGTCTAAAATTTATTATGCAGTACTCCGTATAATTTAAACTATTAACGTGACATACTGACATCTAAATTGGGACGAAAATAGTGAAAAACTAGACTCTAGAATGCTGTATAAAAACTGTACCAACATAGGTCTACAGCTAGCCTCTAATCCTCTATTTACTATTGTTATACATGCGGAACATGAGGGCCAAGTGTGAAGTGAATATATAAGCATAAGCATTGTACAACTTCACTTGAAAATAAGAGCCACACATATGTTGGAAAAAAGTTTTCACTCTTAAAAAGTAAAATACAGTGCCTAAAAGAGTAGAAAATTGTTCACTTTCATATAGGAAATTCTCAGATCATAAAATTCATATGACAAATATGAACTAGACCAATGGGGTACGGCTTAATGTATCCGTTATGCTGTACACCAGTTGAAGGCCATGACTTAGGATTTTTATTGATTAAACTTATAATTTTAAGGAAAAAAGAGATACACAAAGATTACCAGCTTATGACGTTACAGTGCATATGATTTTGGACCCATTGTGTGGATGTCCTCGAGCAACTGACGATTCCTTTTGTTTTTCTCACTTTCTTCCTACGAAATTAAAAATAAATTATTGAAATCATGTTTTTATCACTGATCAGAGACTTTTCACATGGAAAAGAGGAAATAATGTATATTATAATTCAGAAAATAATTCAGTAATAATCTGCAATACCTTCGTTGTGGTTAAATTCCAATAGTTCAAGAGATCTTCAAAATGAGTCTGTGGCATTGTCTTCGGAGGATCTTTCAGTCTTTCTTCATCAGTATCAAATGGATAATAATATTTCTGTTTTATTCTACATTTATGGATACGCCAACCGTAGTTAACCGTCTCCATTACCCACTTTCTTCCTTCTTCAGGCACCAAGTATTTCTCCTAAACAAAAAAAGTATATGTTAATTAAGTAGATAAAACTTCAGACCTACTACTTAACAAGAATAGATGCATTTGTCATTTCAGAGATAGTGATAGAAAAACCTGAACATAATCCCATATTTTATCATGTGTGGGAAGACTTGGCCAATTAACAAAATTAAGAGGGGCAAGCTCAGAATTTTTAGCCACAGTCCCCAAGAATCGAGTGAATTCTTCAACAATCTCATCATCAGGCCCTACCGGCTGCCCAAACTTATTCAGAATAAGGTAAGGGCGATCTTCCATTGTACGGGCATGTACCTTCACCAATTTTGTCGGCCCACGACGCTTCTTGATTGTAGGAGCTAATACAAGGACAAAAGGAAATAGTAACAATGAAAAAGTTACAAGGATATTGGACAATGCTGTAGCTACAAATGACAAAGTTACAAGCGCTACTATATATATATATATATATATATATATATATATATATATATATATATATATATATATATATATATATATATATATATATATATAAACTGAATCATACCTTCAATGGGGATTTCAATTCTTTGTTGAGATTCATTTTCACGTAAAGCTCCCGTCCAACCATCCATTACTTCATTTTCACGTAAAGCTCCCGTCCAACCATCCATTACTACATTTTCAGCATCCTTAAGTTGTGGTTCAATTTCAAGCCCTTGTCCATTTGTAGTAGTGGATGTAACCTCACATTCATATGCCACTTCATGGTTGGAAGGATTTTCTAATTCAAAGTCGGGAATCACACATCCTGATTGTTTTTTCCGAAACTCACGGAATGCAGACAGTGACCCTGGACGACAATATGCCTTTTGTTGTTGCTTCTTCTGTAACCGGAGAGACTGTTTTTCAGGTTGGTTGTTTCTGTGTTGCTGACTTCTTTGTTGAACCCTACTCATTGGATTGACTGCATTTTGATCAACAGGGTTTTGCAAGTTCTTTTCAAATGGCAGTGAACGTTGTTGCCTTTCCGTACATTGTTCTTCTGAGAGTTGCAATTCTGGAAGTTGCTTCACATGATGATTTTCTGAAGGTTGTTGTTCTGTTTTGTGCTTGATAAATGCAGCCATAGGACCAGACTTTTCTCTATAGACCTGCAAATACCAATAACTATTCATCAACTTGTGCCTCGATTATATGCAGCCATTTTTGTTCTGTATACCTCTGCTATGGGGCTGTTTGGTGTGACTGATTGTTGATAAGTTTTTACATTTTAACAAAAAAATAGAAGATAATTTAAACATCAGTGAACCCACGGACCTTGCGTGCAAGCGTTTTGGTAACCACCTCACTAAAACGTGGCAGCTGTAAAGAAGGTGACCCTCCATTATTTTCAGCAGTCACACGAACCTGCAAAAAAGGTAGCACTGCTCATTTCTGTATGTTCAATGATAAAAAATCAGGTAGAGAAATAAAGAGTGTAAATTGTTGAGCTGAAACACTAAAGGTAGCACTGCTAATTCTGTATGTACAATGACCAAACGGGGATAAATTTCAGGGTTTTTTACAGGATACTATACCCAAAATGGCTGATAGTTATTGGTGGAAAGGAGATGGGATTAAAGAGATTTTCTGGTTATTTTCCTAGTTGGCTCTGTTTCCAGACCTTTATCTGCATCAGTCAAATGCATCAGTCCCACTTGTGAACTATTTTTGGTTATCCAAATCAAAACCACAAGTCAGTTGAAGCCTTGAAGGTGGTTCTCCCATGCATGTCCCATTCTCTTCTTTATTATTCCCCTGACGTCCTCCCATTTTATGGCAAGCATGCTTTCTATTGACTCATCAAAAAATTCCAGTCCTTAATAATCCATTTGAGTAGTCTCATAAACAAGCAATCCACTTTGCAGGACCCAACTCCAAATTTTGCAATTCGAAAAGATAGAACTTGAACAACTCCACTATCATGATATAATTTTAACTCACTCTGACTGAGAGTACTATCCACTAAGACAGGCTGACAGCAAATTATACTCATAACAATAAACTAGCTGGTATAAAAAACTTCAAACAACAGACTAAAACAGCTAGCGAACCAAAATGACTAGTGAAAACATATCACCCCTGTCGGCATAAGAACTTCAAACAGTATGGTAGTCCTATTGCTTTCTAAACACCGCATATTAAAAAGTGAAACGAGCAAGTTAACAGATCCATATCAGATCAGGCCTCCAAGCAAATTGGTTGATAAAAAGATTTTGTAAAGGATTTTCCAATGGATTCTGCAAACCATTGGAAACCGAATTTTTCAATGGATCGATTTTTCCATTTTTCAGAATTTGTATTTACAGAATTTTTATTTACCGAATTTTTCAGAATTTTCAATCTAGGTGACTCTGATAAAACAGAGAAAGAAAGAAGTAAGCTAATAATAAAACAACTTTGCAACAAAGAGCCTGACATATTTGTTTAGAAAAATATTTATGCAGATATCTTCAGAAATTAAATTATCAGTTCCCTTGAAAAAAACTTCACAATAGATGACTGTAGTTATATTATGGGTTCAGAAAGTTTGTGATAGGAAACAGAAAGTGAAGAACTATCAACTAGATGGATGAGATAAGGAACACAAATACACATCAGACAAGCGGAATGTGAATCAGAGAGAAGGAATGGTACTAACCTTGGTGTTGCTTTTTACATTCCCATAACCGAATTCATCCTCACTACCCTCATTCTCTGGCATGTACTCATCATCGCCATCTTTATTTGAAAGCCCTTGGTTGTCATCCCATGTGTTCATTGCTACAATATTATTTGCGAATGCCTTGGATTTATCATATATCTGGGTTGCCAAACTTCCTATTCCTTGAGCTGCCATAAACTCTGCATTGCGTTTCAACTTCTCTAGTCTTTGTCTTTCATAATCCGGTAACACATTATTTTGAAGGATAGATTTAGCTTTAATCCACATCATCTGCAATTTTTGGAAAACATTATACAAATGAGAAAGAAACATTATATATTAAGAGCCATGATAAAAATAAAAAATTAAACTCAACATATCAAGGGGCATCATATAATAACAAGCAAAAAGAAAGCAACATAATATAACAAGGGGCATCATATAATAACCCAACATGCTATTCAACATCCTACCATCAGAAAGTTCGGTGGGGAGGTTGTGGACAGCATAATACCAACCATTCTTGGTTGGATCTTCTACATAAAAAACTTGACGTGCTTGAGATGCTAAAATAAATGGTTCTCCACCACAAATTGTCTTATTCTTGTTAACCATTGTAAAGTCATCATTCGTTTCTGAGTGAAACCACACACATCTAAACAAGACGACACTGAAATGACCATGATAAGATAACTCACTGATATCTTCTAGAGAACCGTAATACGCAACATCTCACAGAATAGGATTCTCATATTTGCTACTAGAAAAACTCGGTGTTAGAGCTGTTAAAGTAACTCCATGGTTTTGAGATACAGAATTTGCATCGCGCTTCATGGTGTGGAAGTGATAGCCATTAACAGAGTACCCGGTGTACCTTTTTGCGACAAACGAAGGCCCTTTTGATAACCATTTAACATGGTCAGATACTACATCACCCTGTTCAAGCCTATAAGTAACTTTCTCCTTAAACCAATCCATGAATTTCTTGCTATGATTTTGAGCACTATCCCATTTTCTTTTCCGGTGAGAACTTATAGATGCCATGTGATCACTGTGGGAAAAAAATATCTTAGTACTAGTAGCCTGTAGCCTATGATGATAGTTATGTAATATAAAAAAAAGAATGAAAATATGTTTATTTTAGAATTTATTTTACCTGATGTATTCCTCAATTTCCTCACAACTTGAATTGAATAAGACATATTGATGCGCTTGAACCCAAGTAGCATGATCAATCATAAACCCATCTTGGTTCTTCTTTGTGGTCCTTCCCTTTCCCCAAGTAGGTCGACCAATATTAGGAAAGAATGGTTGTGAGATACTAGGCTTCACAATATTTGAAGGAGTGTTTGATTGATTTATGTATCTATCACAAAATCTAAGACATTCTTTGGCCCAATATGCTTCTGCCATTGAACCCTCGGGGTAAGCTTTGTTTCGAACATCATCCTTTAACTCATGGAGATACCTCTCAATTGAGTACATGCACCTGCTACAAACTGGACCACCCAACCTAATTTCTTCCACCAAATGAACAGGTAAATGGACCATCACAGTAAAAAATGAAGGAGGGAAAATTGTTTCCAGTTGACCAAGAGATTCAACTATCTCATTATGGAGATTATCAAGAACTCGAGGGTTAATAGCTTTATTCCATATGCCTTTAAAAAAATGACATAATCTTATTAAAGGAGTTGCAACATCTTTAGGTAATGTTATTTTCAAAGCAATTGGAAGCAAGTAATAAATACAAAAATGAGCATCGTGGCTCTTATAGCCCGTGATCTTCCCTTCATTAACTTGTACGCAACGAGAAATATTAGAAGCATAACCCTGTGGTATCTTTGCATTCTTAATGATCCGGCAAAACAAACGCTTCTTTTCTAATGTCAACCAGAATCGCGATCTCGGAATTTCTTCATCATCGCCTTCTCCAATAGGTTGAAGCTCCGGCATAATTTTAAGAACTTCCAAATCTCGACGAGCACTCACATGATCCTTGGTCTTCAAAGGAATGTCTAACAATGTTCCGATGATGTTATCAAATATATTCTTTTCTATATGCATAACATCAAGATTATGGCGGTTAGTGCAATGCTTCCAATAAGGCAAGATAAAAAGTATTGGCAACTTCCTCCACGGAACTTCTTCATCTGGCTTTTTTTTTTGCTTCTTTCCAAATTCATTAGGAAAGTCTCGAAGTAGCTCCTCAATTTCAGTTCCTTTCAATTGAAGAGGTGCAGTTCTCTCCTCGATTTCACCGTTGAAATTTCTCTTATCATGGCGCCAAGGGTGGGCTGGATCTAGAAATATACGAGTTTCCCGGTAGCAAAATTTACGGCTATAGTCCAACCATCGTGATTGTGTGTCATAATGGCAGCAAGGACATGATTTTCTCCCTTTAGTGCTCCAACCAGACAACATTGCATAAGCCGGAAAATCTGAAACAGTAGACATCAAAGCTGCATGCATGTCGAACCTTTTATTTGTCGAAGCATCATATGTTTCCAACCCAAACTCCCACAAATCTTTTAGATCTTTGATTTGTGGTTGTAGATAGATGTCAATATCACTGCCGGGGGTAAAGGGCCGGGAATAAGTAATGCTAACATTAAAAACTCAGACTTGGAGAGCAACCATGGAGGCAAGTTGTAATTAATCAAGATGACTGGCCAAGTACTATGTACAATGCTCATCGTGTGAAATGGATTGAATCCATCTGTGGCTAACGCTAGCCTCACATTGCGAGGTTCTTCAGCAAACTTCGGGTACAACTTATCAAATTCCTTCCAAGCTTCACCATCCACTGGATGTTGTAAAAGCCCATCTTTTTCACGTCCATTTGCATGCCATGTCATGTACCTTGCGGTTTCTTGGCACATAAATAACCTCTGCAACCTCTTCTTGATTGGAAAGTACCTTAGGATTTTGGCTGGAATTTTATATGGCTTTTCATCTACATTGTCCTTATCACTTGATTTCCACCTCGGACTATTACAAACATGGCAACTTGTTGCATTTGCATTTTCCTCCGAATACAACATGCAATCATTGGGGCATGCATCTATCTTAGTATAATTCATCCCTAAAACTTTTAACCCATTTTTCGCCTCTTTAAAAGAAGAAGGCAACTTTGCATCAGCAGGCAACGCTTCCTTAAAAAGTTCTAAAAAAGCATCAAATCCATCGTTGCACAGCTTATAATCACACTTGAGAATAAATAGCCGGATTGTAAAGGCAAGTTTAGAAATTTTTTTACAACCCGGATACAACTCTTGTTGACCTTCTTCAATTAGTTTCAAAAACTTCTTTGCATCTTCATTTGGCCCTTCTCTTAAAGAACCATTCAACAACCCCTCTATGCAATCGTTAATATTAGGAGATACATCAGGATCAACTGTCACATTTTCTCTTTCGTTGTCCGTCCCTACTATGTCTGATCTAGGCACAAAACCGTTGCAAATTAAATGTTCTTTAATAACATTAGTGTGATGCCAAAAACGATAATGACAAATTTCACATGGGCAACAAATTTGATTTCCTTGTGACTTGGATGCAAAAGTGTTTTCAATATACTCATCAACTCCTAGTTCATATTCATCACTCCATCTAGCAAATGTCCACCACTTTTTATTTCCTTTATCCATTACTCTAATTAAAAGACATGACAACAAAACAAATACTGCATTAAATTATGCAAATAAGAAAACTAGTTAAATGCAAATAAAATTTGTAACTAATCACAACATCTTACAACATTTTTTTATATAATATATATATATATAAATATATATATATATATATATATAATATATATATATATATATATATATAAATATATATATAATAATAATAATAATAATAATAATAATAATAATAGTAATAATAACACAAAATGTCAAAGCAACACTGAAGGCACCCTATTTTAACTTAAAAAATAAGACATTTACTGTGATAAGGATAAGGTAGAAAATTGCTTTAGTTTTTCTTTATGACTTGGGCTTGATAATGACCCCCTTCTGATATGTGAAATTCATACTTGCATTCAGTATCAAATAAAGTCAAAATTGTAAATTCTCTAGAATCCAATCACAATTGATATATCAGGGAAGAGATTACATTAACCAAACTTTCTGGAGGATATACAATTGATATCTTGATGTCAGCTAAAGTTTGTTGATTAAGCTTAGGCCACAACATGCAGGCTTATGAAATTAAGAACATTGAAGAGATCGAGTACTTAATTACCAAGAATATATTCCATCTTCTTTTATAGATTAGTATTTTCAAGGCCATTATTAGATGATAATGGGAAGATCTTCCTGTTCCTTAGCTTGTTAACTATTTGATCAAATTGCATTCAGTTCTATTATATATGCTGGTGCCTGGTGGGAATTGAAAGTATGGTTTTTTGGAGGGTATGCCAGTTGTTGTAACAACTTGTAAGATGCCTAAATTCCTCGCATCATAAAAAAGCTTTGAGCTAAACGATATAGTAATACTATAGTACAGTGGCTAGAACGCTTGACAAAGAAATTAATTGATTGGTAAACTGTGAATATGAAACAAGGATCATGCACGTTTAATCATTAATTAGACATACTAATTATTGCAGAACACCCAGGCTGAGTATATATTAATAATCTGATTACGAGGTAGCAGAAATATTACAGCAAGTTTTATGCAGAAATAACTGCAGTACGTTATTCCTTGCAAAACAGACCTATCCAAAGCTAACAAACGATCACTCTCCCCTTTGAAGCAGGAGCGATCAGCATGTCA
Organism: Spinacia oleracea; assembly: GCF_020520425.1. Lineage (NCBI taxonomy): Eukaryota > Viridiplantae > Streptophyta > Magnoliopsida > Caryophyllales > Amaranthaceae > Spinacia > Spinacia oleracea. Next base: position 42,273,850 of record NC_079487.1, on the reverse strand, counting down.
TTGTATGTTTGTAAATTTGGATAAGGTAATAATAGTCTTGAAATCAAATTTAAGAAAAATATCATCTTGAAATCAAAAGAAGTAACATAATAAATGTCTTATTTAAGTTACACAATAAAACCACTATTTAATTTACAATATGTCTATAATTCACCCATTGTAGACCCCGTACAAGTTTTCACCTTTTCTCAATGAGGTTTTTTTTATCAGAAAAATATCACAATCACAGCAACATCTACAAATTTTTCTAGATCGAAGATACATATATCAAAAAGTAATTCATAGTCTCCAAAAACATATTACACTTAAAACGAAATCCTAATACAAAATAAATCAAACAAAGGCAATAAAATTATGAACTATAATACATACCAGGCCTAAAGGTTGGCAATGGAAAAATCAAATATGAGGAGAGAGCCTGATGCAAGTATGCAACCAGATGTCAGTTATGTTGTTGCAATCACGGCCTTCTAGGCTATTGAGCCTGTTTACCAACTGAGCTTTGCCCACTGCCTTGAAGATGATGCCAAGTTCTTGAGCTAGAAGTTGAGTTCTGGAATATGAGTGATGGGCAGATCAATTAGGTTAGAAACAGAAAGTACTGTGTTTTGGTTGTGTTTTCTTGTATGTTTGAAATTTTTGCTCTATCAATCTTATGCTTTTCAGATTTGTTCAGAAAAAAACTGGGTTTCCTAGCATTTTGTAAATGTTTGGAACAAGGCAAAAAAAGCAACGGTACAAGTAAAACTGTACAATTACCACTTAATAATAAAATATCAGGGTCAAATAATCATTTCTTGTACATGTGCTACTTCATAAAACAATTCAACTTACAAAAGTACAAGAGATTTAGCATGCCATTCAGGTTTCTGTACAGTTTCTGATTCAGACTCGCAAAAATACAGAGTGCGATTAAATAGTTTCTGGACACATTTTTGGATGAGCACTGTTTACATATTGAGTAGACTGCTTTGCCCTTGAAGTTTGATATGCTACAAAAATACATATCCAGCTACCACCCATGGAAAGGATGAAACTTTCTGGTCAGTCATTTAACAAGCCAGAGGTCCGAATGTTAGGTTATGATACATATGACAATTCATAAATCATGCGGAAAAAACCATTAAGCCAGGAATACATATTATTTACACATAATCATATAGCATAATTTAGATGCATACTCTTTGTTGCGTGCCTTCCCTAGCTGCGCCCGAACCGAACAAGAACAAGTCTTTAGGACTCCAAGTGTCGTCCCTCCGTAGATAGTCCACAGTACGTCCGGATCCGCCTTAAGATTGACCAACTAGAATCGCCCTTAAGGTACTATTATTTTCGGCTAAAATGGGCAAGAGTTATGGCTGATTTTTCTGCTTAAAAATCCTAATTTTGAATACTTGAAAACTTATGTATAAATAATGACCCCTTGGCCCTTATTTATAGAGGTATGGAAAAGGAATTGTAATCCTACTAGGATGTGGATTTGTTAATTAGAACTTTATTAGGACTCTAAATAACAAAGCAATTCTTATAAGATTAGGATTTTAATCTTCGCACGAATCCCAATAGAATTAGGATTTCCGGCATCCGCATCGCACAAGCCGTGCACCCGCGCAGGCCTTGCGGCCCACGACAAGCGCACAGCCCATGTGCGGTGCTGCGTGCGCGCGCGCGCCCTTGACTGGGCCTGGCCTTGCGCTGGGCCTGGTCGAGGCGTGCGTTGCGTGCGGCTCGCTGGGCGATGGCCTGGCTTCGTGCTGGGCCTTCGTCTAGCGGGCCTCGTCCGATGCTAATTCGTACGATACGCTTCCGATTAAATTCCCGATTCCGGAATTCATTTCCGATACGAACAACATTTAATATTTCCGATTCCGGAATTAATTTCCGTTTCGAACAAATATTTAATATTTCCGTTTCCGGAATTATTTTCCGATTCCGATAATATTTCCGTTTCTGACAATATTTCCGTTTCCGGCAATATTTCCGATTCCGGTAATATTTCCATTTCCGATAATATTTTCCGATACGTACCATGTTTCCGTTTCCGGCAACATCTACGACTTGGATAATATTTATATTTCCGATACGATCCATATTTCCGTTTCCGGCAATATCATCGTTTCCGGAGTATTCATTTCTTGCCTGTGACGATCTCCGCTCCCACTGAAACCAAGATCCGTCGATTCCGAATATCCATAGATGGAGTATTTAATGCCATTAAATACTTGATCCGTTTACGTACTATTTGTGTGACCCTACGGGTTCAGTCAAGAGTAAGCTGTGGATTAATATCATTAATTCCACTTGAACTGAAGCGGCCTCTAGCTAGGCATTTAGCTCACTTGATCTCACTGAATTATTAACTTGTTAATTAATACTGAACCGCATTTATTAGACTTAACATAGAATGCATACTTGGACCAAGGGCATTATTTCCTTCAGTCTCCCACTTGTCCTTAGGGACAAGTCTGCATTTCCTAATTCCTTTGTCGCTCGATGCTTGCTCTTGAACATAAGGTAAGAGTTGTCATCCTTATTATGTCCAGAGGTGTTTCTCGGTTTCAGAGTTCAACTGATCAAATAAACAGATAATCATAGCCTATGATTCATCCGAGCACGGCCATGCATTTCACAGTTTCTAGCTCTCCGAGTGGCCTTGTACAACTTTTAAGCATCTCATCCCGATTTATGGGAGGACAATCCCAATCTTGCGATCTTGAGATTAGACTTCGTTTGATAGGTGATTACCTGAGCGTTGCCTTTATAGCCTCCTTTTACGGTGCGACGGTTGGTCAACGTCAAAGCAACCAGTTCTCAAACAAGTAATCTCAAATCACTCAGGTATTGAGGATTTAGTGTCTAATAATTTTAATGAAATTTACTTATGACAGATTTTCATCTCTTACAGTAAAGTTTCATAGGTCTTGTCCGATACTAGTCTTCCCAAAGTAAGTATCTATGCAAATGATTATGACATTGCCATGTCCTCATAGTTCAAGAAACAGAACTACTAGTCATCTTGCATTCTAGTCGTCTAACATTTTCTATGCGTCCAATTTTATAGAAAACTCCGACTAGGGACCATTTTCAACCTTTGACATTCAAGTTCACTTGATAGACATTTCTTAGTCACAGGACTGGTCCTGACAGTCTATCTTGAATATATTGTCAAATTGAAGGGACTCATCATTTAATACTAAACCAAGATTAAATGGAATATGAAAACACATTTCATATATGATAAATGTTCAACCCCAATGTATTATAACCATGGGCCTCAAACCCATCTTTAAAACAGTTCATGGAATTCAAAGCTATGCTTGATTTCCAGTGCTACAATGTGAGTGTTGTTTCTCACTTGTTGCATAGGTTTAGTTATCATGCTTTGCCAATCTTAATATCCTTTCATCGAATGTTCTTCGAGATATGATGATAAGATCTTTTGAGTGTGTTTATTTTGTGATCTATTCCTTCTAGCTACAAGAGTAGTTCTACGCATCTTGCAATGAAGAACCATCAAGTCAGAAGACATATGATCTACCCAAGTTCAGTGAAGAAACTCTTTAACATAAACAAACAACCCTGTTTTATTGCTTCTTAGGCAATAAGTACTTTTACTTCAACTGTTTAGGTTGCTAGTGATGCTTTGTTTGGATTTACTTATCCAAGCAGTTCACAGATATGTGGAAGACTTTCCAGTTGTATCTTAGAACATAGAAATTAATATTTAATTTTCCACGCAACAACTCATGGTCTCCAATCCATGTTGCCATTTTCAAAACACGATGCTCTATAGCTCGTCCTTATCAATGGTTAACTCCAAAGGGTCTTGCTTGATCCTTTGCCAGCGTTTATGCGTGTAGCATCAATATTTAGCATATCTTTATTTCCTTGAATCAAGAACTATTCCTATGTACCTTTTCAAGTACCATAAGTATTCTTGATCTCAATCTAGTTGATCTTCACTTAGATCAATAGAGATTGGTATATGTTCGTCATGCCTAAAGTCATACGATACGTTTTTGGCGATCCTCATATTATATCATACATGATAAATTCTTTTGCAGAATAATTCCCAATTGAATTCTATTCATGTAACTTTAGCTCATCTAGTTTCAGTAGATACTAAATCCAGCTAAATTCTTTGACATATAATATAGGTTAAGAATCTTATTTAGATCCTTTGATGTTTAACTTAGTAAATGCTTATACATAGTTCAAACATCCTTTACTTAGATTTATTCACATGGGTCGAATATCTCCAATGGAGACTTTCGTGTTTGATTTAGTAAATGCCATTACTTAATCCAAAACAATATCATAAGATCTTTGTAAATAGATCTTAATACCCAGTATGTACTAAGTTTCGCCATGGTCCATCATTGATGAATAATTTCAAATCTAAGTCATTAGCATTTGAATGTTATTTCTCAATAGAGAGATATGTGTGTGATACACATAGGACCAATTAAGTTTTACGTACTCCCACTAAACTAGCTTCTTATATATCTATAAGAATCATGTATATTTTATGAAACTAAAATACTTATTAGCTTCATTAAAATACAGTTCCAATTCCCAATTGCTTGCTTAAATCTGTACTTAGATTTTATAAGCTAGCTTTCCTTTTCAAGCATTTATTTGGATCCACAAATCCTATGACATACCATGTACATAGTTTATTCCAACATTTTATTGAGGAATTGTTTTGTCATCCAATTGCCATATGTACCAATATGCAATCATTGCTTGATTTATAGACTTGAGCATTATGATTATGCATGAGGTTTCAACACAATCCATGCCATGAATTTTCTTGTAACCTTTAGCAACTAATCTAGCTTTGTGTGTGAACACAATTCCATGTTTGATGGTTTTTATCCTTAAAACAAACTTTCAACCAATAGGTGTGAAACTATTCTTGCAAATCAACAAAATTTCAATTTTGTCATCAAAACATTGAGTATGTTTTATGGCCTTTAACCAATTAAACATATAGTCTATATATGGCCTCTAACCATTTTAGGGAATCTGGGTTTCGTCATAGCTTTCTTACAAGTCACTTCTTTTAGTTTGACTGCAAGTTGTAGGTTTCTTTACTATCTAATAGAAGAATTGCATAGTTTCAGTGACCTGAACTCCATGTTTCTTCACTATCTAATAGAAGAATCTCATAGTTCCAGTGACTTGAACTCTATGCCTACTTGGGTATAGAACATCAAACAACAGAATATCAATAGCCACTTGAAAGTCCTTTGAATATTCTGTTCTCCTTGAAGCACTTGTAAAGTCTTCTAAGAGAAGTCTATTCTTTAAAGCCACTTCTAAAGTCCTTAAAGAATAAGTTCGGTTTTTCTGAAGCACTTTGAAAAGCCTCCGGAATGTCCGTTTATGTTTGTTGTTCGCCTCGAAGACTTTCGAGGTCTATTTTCTCCCACTTGTCATTTTGGAAACGAATCTCCAAAAGGACATTATTTCGAGCAAACAAACATTATGTTCTCAAAAATTCGTGGTAGAAACAATACCCTTGTGTCTCATTTGAATAAATCACAATGAAACATATATCTAGACTTGGGCCTTAGTTTTATGAATAACAAACACTAAGCTCCCACTGAGTTTAGCAACTCTCTAGATATATATTATCGAAAAGATATTCTGAAATTTCTTTTCTATAGCTTTGACGTATTTAGTTTAGTTTGGTGGTAGTTGAGCATTTTGTTTTAGAAATTAAAGGAAAAGTCTTTATGATCCATCATTGATCGAATCAAGTACTAATCGACTTCGATCATTCCAATTTAGATATGCCATATCTTATGGAGCTAGATTGTGAATTTTACTAACAATCATTGATGATCATTCTTGATTTAAGTAATCATCAACATGATCTAACCTAGATCTTTGTGATTTCTTACCAAGTGGGATTTATACTTCTGAATCTTTGAACTAGCCAAACAGATTCAACTTATATCACATTTGAGTAAATAAACCTACATTCACTCAAATCTATGTGAAATAATAAAGTCATAAAATCTTTCTTTAGCTTTGAACTCTATTGTCTAGGCGTTCTAACAATAGTTCATATCTTTTGTTACTTTCAACAAGTAAGACTAGTCGTCTTAAATTGATCTAGAAATCAATGAACTTTCAAAAGTCCATAAAAATAGAGCTTTTGAATGTTAACTTGTTGATATGGTCTAAGCAACAATGCCAAAGATTAGTGGAACTCAAATCAAGGGGTTGATTTGAACTTAGTAAAGTTCTTTAAAGAGTTGTTTGTTTTAATCAAGCATATTGACTCAACCTGTAATTGACCATTTCATTCAAATAAACAAACAAACATTGTTTTTGTTCTTCTGAATGTGAGTCTTTCTGTGTTTGAAACAGAAATTTAGGTATGCTGATTATGGAACAAAATATCCATTAAGTTCCAGCCTTTGAAAGGACTTAAAACAAACTAGATGACCCTACAACTAATGTAGCATTGCCATGCTTCATTTCCCACTTGTAGGTCATTAGTGTAGCCTAGCTTCCATTGTTTGAGTTATTACCGAAGTAAGAACCTCAAGCGGTATATGATACCAAGGAAGTTTGATTGCTAGGTCACTTCTCTTTAAACATAAACTTATAGGTAGAAACAGAATCGTAAATTCCTTTCATTTGTTCCTTGTTTTCCTATTTCTTGTACACTTTCTTATAGTCTTAAGAACTGAATTCTATAGTGTTGACTTTTATACTTTGTTAGACATGTCCAATGTCACCAACAAGGTTCTTTACCATTTTAATTTATGTTGAATATTTTGTTTCAACTAGATGATCTTACCAGAAGCTTCTAAAGTTCTCTAAGTATTGATCTATTCGAATGTCTAGGAACTAGACTCATTCGAGAATTAAATGGACAAAGATATTAGGTTGTTAACCATTGGTAAAGCTGAGCGTATTAAACTCAATGCTTTATGATCTCAAAACTACAGTGTATTTTGAATTCACAAGCACCAATCGGTTTGCCATTCGATTTTGATACTCGAAAACAACCATAAAAGTCGCTATAAGAAACGTACATTTTAAATTGCTCACTTTCTCTCATTTCCGTGAATCGTTCTTGGATTCACTACCAATCGAGGAAATTTACTGTTACCTTTCTAAAAGGATTTATTGCAGTGCAAGATATTTAATTATAAACAATAATTAAAACATACATTGAAGCATGCAAAGTCTAAACATCTATCATGAGTAATAACTTGAAAATTAAAGCAATCATGCAATTTCAACAAGTTATTAGCATTTTATTCGAATTTATTGTTCCGGCATGTGTGAATAAAATGATTCCAAGACCCTAAAATCATTGAAGAACTAAGCACAGTTTGTCGACTTAATCCTAAAACATCTTAGGTAAGCAAAAGCCTTTTGCTAATAGTCTAGAAACTATTCTTGGTTGATAGGTACGTCTAAGAACTTATTAGGTAAACCTATCGATTTTGCCACGACATAAAAGGACTCCTTACTTATATCGTTGAGTTTCACCAAAACTAACATGTACTCACAATTATTTGTGTACCTTGCCCCTTTAGGACCAATAAGTAACACCTCGCTGAGCGAAAACTATTACTAGATTGATGTAAAGGATATCCAAGCAAGTGTATATTTTGGCATGGCACCTTTTAACTCAATTTTTAAGTTTGGAACTTAAGGCTCTTACTATGTTGGTTATGATACATATGACAATTCATAAATCATGCGAAAAAAACCATTAAGCCAGGAATACATATTATTTACACATAATCATATAGCATAATTTAGATGCATACTCTTTGTTGCGTGCCTTCCCTAGCTGCGCCCGAACCGAACAAGAACAAGTCTTTAGGACTCCAAGTGTCGTCCCTCCGTAGATAGTCCACAGTACGTCCGGATCCGCCTTAAGATTGACCAACTAGAATCGCCCTTAAGGTACTATTATTTTCGGCTAAAATGGGCAAGAGTTATGGCTGATTTTTCTGCTTAAAAATCCTAGTTTTGAATACTTGAAAACTTATGTATAAATAATGACCCCTAGGCCCTTATTTATAGAGGTATGGAAAAGGAATTGTAATCCTACTAGGATGTGGATTTGTTAATTAGAACTTTATTAGGACTCTAAATAACAAAGCAATTCTAATAAGATTAGGATTTTAATCTTCGCACGAATCCCAATAGAATTAGGATTTCCGGCATCCGCATCGCACAAGCCGTGCACCCGCGCAGGCCTTGCGGCCCACGACAAGCGCACAGCCCATGTGCGGTGCTGCGTGCGCGCGCGCGCCCTTGACTGGGCCTGGCCTTGCGCTGGGCCTGGTCGAGGCGTGCGTTGCGTGCGGCTCGCTGGGCGATGGCCTGGCTTCGTGCTGGGCCTTCGTCTAGCGGGCCTCGTCCGATGCTAATTCGTACGATACGCTTCCGATTAAATTCCCGATTCCGGAATTCATTTCCGATACGAACAACATTTAATATTTCCGATTCCGGAATTAATTTCCGTTTGGAACAAATATTTAATATTTCCGTTTCCGGAATTATTTTCCGATTCCGATAATATTTCCGTTTCTGACAATATTTCCGTTTCCGGCCATATTTCCGATTCCGGCAATATTTCCATTTCCGATAATATTTTCCGATACGTACCATGTTTCCGTTTCCGGCAACATCTACGACTTGGATAATATTTATATTTCCGATACGATCCATATTTCCGTTTCCGGCAATATCATCGTTTCCGGAGTATTCATTTCTTGCCTGTGACGATCTCAGCTCCCACTGAAACCAAGATCCGTCGATTCCGAATATCCATAGATGGAGTATTTAATGCCATTAAATACTTGATCCGTTTACGTACTATTTGTGTGACCCTACGGGTTCAGTCAAGAGTAAGCTGTGGATTAATATCATTAATTCCACTTGAACTGAAGCGGCCTCTAGCTAGGCATTTAGCTCACTTGATCTCACTGAATTATTAACTTGTTAATTAATATTGAACCGCATTTATTAGACTTAACATAGAATGCATACTTGGACCAAGGGCATTATTTCCTTCACCGAACCAAGGTGTTACATCTAACGTAATCCATTATACACCATCTGGGGATTCAGATGAACGAGGAAGAAAAGGACCAGTTGGGTTGAGATAGACAAAGAGGTCCATTTCTTTTATGGAGGAGATGATACACATCCACTAACTGATAAAGTCCATGGTTTGTTGAAAGAATTGGAGAGAATATTGAAACAAGAATTAGGATATTCTATTGTTCGTGTTATGTCTATCAGGGTGTAACAGGAGATGTAACTGCTGCAGGGGGATTGAGAGAGCTTCCTGGTGGTAGGAGGATTACAACACCTCACCGAGTCACACCAGCTCTGCACATCTGTTCATGTAAATCACGCATCTAACATCCTCTACACACTCACACTCCACGAACACATCTGTTCATATAAATCATGCATCCAACATCCTCTACACACTCACACTCCACGAACATACCAACATCTCACAAAGTTTAACAGCACACACAGATGACATACAAGTGGGAGAAAGGAAAAACATGATAATTTCTACTAGGCATTTCATCGAACATGTGGTGGGCATTGTTGAAATTACAGCTTAAAACCAAAAAAATTAAGTACAGCAGTACAACATCTATTCAATTTCAATTATTTAGTTTCACAATCATTTTAGGCACATTATACAAGTAATTTAGTGAAAATTGAAGATATTTTAGGGTTTAAAAGATGAACAAAATTAAAGAGTTTGAAATTCACAGACTACGTACCTGAGAGAAAGAGATGTCCCTGTGAGAGGAATACTTGACGCTTTAAAATCAAAATTGCAGCAACGGTCATGGAGATTGAGAGGCGATGATTGACAATTTCAAGTTTTTTCGTTTTTCAGCAAACTTAGAGGAATTGAGAAGAACGAAGAAGAAGAAGATTTGGGGAAGCAGAGAATTCCGGCCGGCTACGAAGATCGAAGGTTTTTTTTAGGTTTGAAATAATTGGGTATTTTGTCCAACGAAGAAGAAGAAGGCGCGGTAAAGGTATTAGAATTTTCACGAAAATGTAGGATGAAAATTAATTTCGCGCTTTGTAGAATTGGCGAAGGTTCGAACTAGAAATTTCAATAAAAATAGTACAACCGTTGCTATAGTCAGTAAAACCATTGCAGAAAAAATAAACCGTTGCCAAAACCCTTTCAATAGAGAAACCCGTTACACAAACCGTTGCAATAGCTTTAAGCGTTGCATTCACCCGTTGCCTATGCTCGTTTATGTAGTAGTGATATTCACAACCCTGTAGAAGGAAAAGAATAAATCAAACAAAAAACCACATAAAAAGACCTATATTAGAGGAAATCTTGCCACTCAAACTCCCATCACTAAAGAATCAACATGATAATCACCTTTGGGGTTAATTGATTGATTCAAAATATCCATTTCCAATGATAAAATTGAATAAAATTACTGCAACCTATTGTAATCTTTGCGTAAGGAGACTCCAACTAGTCAAGATTATACGCATTATTAAAAACAAAACAAAAACAGCCTCGGTGATGCACCAATTCTTTGTCTCGCTCCCATATCAGAACAGTAGCTTCACCTTCTCAGGATTGTGAGTATGAAGCTAGTGGTGATGTTAGACAAGAATCAACATGCAGACGAGACTCAACTTTACTGCAATTCCTTTATCAATATAGCTCCAGAGACCGATAACATATGCAGTAGACCTCATTCTCACATTATATGCTCCATATTTGGGTGCCTTCCATATCTTAAAGACTATCTCATGTAAAAATCTATCAGCTGCTATTGCAAGGTTTCCGCAGTTCTGAAACGATACCAGACATTAAGTCACATTATCCATACCAAAAAATTGTGATAAAAAAGACCCTTTATGATAATCTTGTATAATTGACACACCTCTTTGAATTCAATGAAAGAAAACTCATGTGCGAAATCCTTACGAGTTACAGCATGCTGCCATTGTGCTATTAAAATCGGGCTATGGTGCCTGTGAAAAAAAATAGTAATCCAAGAAGTAGTTCAATGTGAATAAAAGGGAATTAACAGTTTTAGTACCTAGTGACATTTTTTGGATTGCTCCTTTCAGAGTATAGCTTTGACGAGGGAAGAGGGACTGAAGGTCAGAGTTGTTTCCATCATGCAAGGACAATAGTGTTAAGTTCGGATCATCTACTATGACAGCTCCATAGCTCATGACGAGTGTTAAATTACGGGATGCAATTCCGACCCATGTTGAGCTACTTGCAATATTTACAATCAAATTCAAGCAAAAAAAAAACAAAACGAGAAAAATAATTCCCCCGAATCAACTCAATTCGAGCAAAACACCTAGCTGATTTGGGAAACAACTCGCTGCCTTCCCATGTTTCTATTCTGTGGCGAACAATTATTATTACCCGTTTGCACGTTCTGATAAGGCATCACATATAGAACTTACAACAAGAACTAGATTAACCAACAAATTTCAGCAAATATTTTCGCTCTTTTCTTATAGTTTACACAAATGAGCAAATATTTTTGTTTATTTTAATTATTTTAAAGTTCGTGTTTTTCAATATTCAAAACTTTTGCTCATTGTGTCTAAATGAGCAAATATTTTAAAATTTCAGATTACTTAACATTCAAAAATTTTGCTCATTTTTTATAGTTTACACAAATGATCAAATATTTCGCTCATTTCTTATAGTTTACACAAATGAGCAAATATTTTTTCTCATTTTAAATATTCTAAAGTTCATGTTTATATTCAAAACTTTACTCATTGTGTCCAAATGAGCAATTATTTTAAAATTTCAGATTACTTAACATTGAAATTTTTTCTCATTTTTTATAGTTTACAGAAATTAGCAAACCTATTACTTTATACTAAAACAGACAACAGGAATGACACATGTCACTTCCTAGTGCGATATTTTTCCGCCAAAAACCTATTTCCTAAATTATATCTACTTTATCCTTTATTCAATTTTTTTTATTTTCTTTTATGTTTTATAAATGGTTTATGTATGGAAAAAAAATGTTGGATTACTTAATATGTATGGAAAAAAATATTGGATTATTTTGGAAATATATTCGTCATATCGGAGTATCAATAATGTAAAATATACTTACTCATATTTTTATTAACTTAGCATATTAAAGTATATAATACGAAGTATTTAATACGTAGTAGGACAAAATTTTCATATTAGATGATTAAATGAGTATGCTCAAGGTTTATTAATTATGTACGTAGTATTAGCTTTAGCTGGATAAATATTTTATTAAAAAATATAATCAAAAAATAATTTTAGAATATCTGTGCTTGCACAAGATATAATCTAGGTTTTTATAACTAGTAGTTGGCAGCGCGCGTTGCACGCAGTTTAGCTGGAAATTTCAAATTTGGCACCAATGGTGTTCTAGCATCCCAATATTTTTTTTATTCGGATTGATTTTGGATTTTCGGGTATCCAGTCCGAAAATTTCTGGTATCCCAAACTTTCAGATTGGATCCGGATCACATATTTCCCATCTGGAAATTTCAGATCGGATAGGATCAGATTGAACACCCCTGTATATGTTCTACGTTTTGTTACCTTAGATAAATTAGGATATAGTAATGACAGAAGGCTATCCTAATTTCGATGTACTTTTCGTTTTAAAAAAAAGAGTTGACAAGTTGGATACTCGAAACTCGATACTATATACAGTATACGTTCTTACTTTCATTTGAATAAAAAATTACATGCAAACGTATGTGAGAAATTTATTTTGTTCCTAACTATATTTATTTTACTATGTGTACTCATAATCAATTTTTTTCCTTATTGATCGGTTGAACTAAATCGTAAATAAACAAAACCGATAAAGTTAGTAGAAAAAAAAAGACATTTGGTACATGTACCCAACTCTGAATATACTTCGTACTTAGATTATTAGATTGTGGAGTATGAGTGGAGTGAGTACCTAAGAAATATGCAGTGTTTATATTAAGGTCTCAACAAGACTATTTCCCTTAATAAAGGGAGTTGACAAATTAGTTAAAAAAAAAGTTAGGATAATTAGTTAAAAAGAAGTAAAGTAAACAATTGGTACCTAGGGAGTTACTGTCATAGTAACTTATCTCCCACTTTTTAAAGTGTAAAGATTTACACAAACGGGCAAATATTTTTACTCATTTTTTAAATTTCAAATTTCAGGAATGAAATACAGTTTAATAACTCTTATACTATCACACATTACTTAAAAGAGCACAATATAAATTATACAAAAAGCAATAACCCCAACAACAAACATACAATTAAGTCATGAAAAAATTTACAGTGGAAATTGGCATATTATGCTGTACAAATGAACTATACAAGATTCAATTGCAGCTCCTATCAAAGTAGGAATCACAATCAGTATAGGCTTTGATTAACTCTATAGTTAACCCCCGATAAAAATGCCCAATCTTCTAAACATGGTACGAGTCTTTGTTCAATCACAATCAGTATATTTACGCAAAAATCAAAATTTACTAATCAGTTCAATTTCGCTATCAATTTGTAATTGGTTCAATAATTTTGTAAGCCTAATTAGAAAATTATAAACTAATTGATTACAACAAAACAGAAGAAAATACCTTTATGCTGGAGATTTGTTGACATCTTTTCAGAAATTACATTTAGTGAGAACCTGGATTAGGAGGAACAAAAACTTAGAGTTTTAATTTCTGCCATGGAGGAAGATCTCACCAAGCAAGGGAGAATAGTACGTAGAAAGCAAGGGGGAGAAATAGTGTTTTGATTCTTTTGATTAACTGGGTTCATTTTGTTTGATTTTCACGCGCAAGATCTGGGCCGTTGGATTTAGTTCGGTTGGACGGTTTAGATCTTTTCTCATTCTTTTCATTATAAGGATCTTCTCATTGGAGGGGGGACCCTATATATATATGTATATATATGCCATTGGTCCTTTAATAGAGGGGACAACCCCAAGTTTTTCGATGATCTTCCGAATCCAAACAGCTTCCTTTGCTGCTTCTGAGGCAGCAATGTACTCGGCTTCAGTTGTAGAATCCGCAATAGTGCTTTGCTTAGCACTTTTCCAGCTTACTGCTCATCCATTAAGGCAGAATACAAAACCAGACTGTGATCTGAAATCATCTCTGTCGGTTTGAAAGCTTGCGTCCGTATGGGCTTTAACAATCAACTCATTTAAATTTGTACCACCATAGACCAGAAATTGATCCTTTGTCCTTTTTAGGTACTTTAGGATATTTTTGGCAGCAGTCCAATGCGCCTGACCTGGGTCTGACTGGTACCTGCTCGTTGCACTAAGTGCGAACGAAATATCCGTCTTTGTACAAATCATAGCATTCATGATGGATCCAATAGCCGAAGCGTATGGAACTTAACTCATCTTTCTACGCTCATCAGATGTCTTGGGACACTGAGTCTTGCTTAGATATATGCCATGTGACATGGGTAGATGGCCTCTCTTGGCTTCCATTATATTCAACCTAGCTAGCACTTTGTCAATGTAAGTTCTCTGGCTTAGTCCAATCATCCTTCTAGATCTATCCCTGTACATCTTGATGCCCAATATGTACTGTGCTTCTCCTAAGTCTTTCATTGAGAAACACTTTTACTCCAGCATAGGAATGTCGTTTCCAATAAGCAGTATATCGTCTACATATTAGATTAGGAATGCAATTTTACTCCCACTGACCTTCTTGTATACAAAAGATTCGTCCCGATTCTCGATGAAGCCAAATTCATTGACTGCTTCATCAAATCGTATATTCCAGCTCCTTGATGCCTGCTTTAATCCATAGATGGATTTCTTAAGCTTGCATACCTTTCCTTGATTCTTTTGATCGACAAAACCCTCCGGCTGTGTCATAAACACAGTCTCTTCAAGAACACCATTCAAGAAATCAGTTTTGACATCCATTTTCCATATTTCATAGTCATGAAACGCGGCAATCGCAAGGATTATCCAAATAGACTTAAGCATAGCGACTGGAGAAAAGGCTTCATCGTAATCAACGCCGTGAACTTTCCTGTAACCTTTTGCTACCAATCCAGCCTTGTATATGTATAAAATTCCATCCTTGTCTTTCTTCAATTTGAAGACCCATTTGCATTCGATAGGTGTAAACCCATCTGGCAAATCAACCAAATCCCAGAGACATGGAGTCTATCTTAGATTTCATGGCCTCTAACCATTTAGTGGAGCTTGGACTCGTCATAGCTTGCTTGTAGGTCATAGGTTCATCACTATCTAATATGAGAACTTCTAAGTTTTCAATCAAGAGGACGGCTATCCATCTGTCCGGCTGAACCTTTGTTCTATGCGACCTACGAGGGGCAACAACGTCTTGAGGAACTACTCCCACTGGCTCTTCTAAAGGCCTTGGAGGTTCTTCACCTTGAACTGCTTCTAAAGAGTTCTTGGTTCGTTGTTCGTCTCGAATCTCTTCGAGGTTCAAGGTCTATTATTCTCCCACTTGTCATTTTGGAAATGTGATTTCTTTCCAAAAAGACACCGTCACGAGCAACAAATACCTTGTTCTCTTACTTGTTGTAGAGTAATACCCCTTAGTTTCTTTTGGATACCAACGAAGAAACATTTGTCAGATTTTGGTTCGAGCTTTTCCGAAATGAATCACTTGACATATGCTTCACAACCCCAAATCCTTAGGAAAGACAACTTTGGAAGTTTCCTAGTCCACAATTCGTATGGAGTCTTTTCAACAGCTTTTCACGGAGCACGACTCAGTGTGAGTACTGCTGTTTGCAACGCATGTCCCCAAAATTGTAAAGAAAGTTCGGCTTGACCCATCATTGACCCGACCATATCGAGTAAGGTCATGTTTCTCCGTTGCGACACTCAATTCCATTTAGGTGTTCCGAAGCAGTCAATTCAGAAAGAATATCGCGTTCTTTTAGATGGTCATCAAACTCGTGGCTAAGATATTTCACCTCCTCGATCTGATCTTAGAGCTTTGATTTTCTTGCCATGTTGATTCTCTACTTCATTTTGATATTCTCTGAATTTCTCAAACGATTCGGAATTGTGTTTCATTAAGTAAATATAGCCATATCTACTGAAATCGTCCGTAAACGTTATGAAATAGCTGAAATCACCTCTAGCTTTCGTACTCATAGGCCCACATACGTCCGTATGCATTAGCCCTAGTAGTTGACTTGCTCTTTCTCCCACTTTTGAGAAAGGTTGCTTTGTCATTTTGCCAAGTAAACAACATTTTCATTGATCAATCTTCTCTAAGTCGAATGATTCTAGAATGCTCTTTCTTTGAAGTCTTTCCACGCGCTTTGTGTTTATATGGCCTAATCGACAATGCCACAGATATGTGAGATCGGAATTGACAGTTTTAGCCTTTTTGGTATTTATGTTATAAATTTATTTCCTTGTATCTAGCACATAGAGACCATTTTCTTATTGTGCTGAACCATAAAACATTCCATTCAAAGAAAAAGAACAACTATTGTCTTTAAATTGAAAACTAAAACCTTTAGAATCCAAACATGAAACGAAAATAATATTTCTGGTGATACTAGGAACATAGTAATAGTTTTCTAGTTCCAAAAAAAATCACTAGGAAAAGATATAAAATAAGATCCTACGGCTAATGCAGCAATCCGTGCTCCATTTCCCACGCGTAGATCCATCTCGCCTTTATCAAGCTTTCTACTTCTCCTTAGTCCCTGCGTATTAAAACATAAGTGTGAGCCACAACCAGTATCTAATACCCAAGAAGTAGAATTTTCAAGATTATAATGTATAAAATACATACCTGAAGTAGAAGCAATGTTCCCGTTTTTCTCATCTTCCTTTTAGAAGGTTATGAATAATACAATAATATAATTCACGCGGAAAAACCATAAAGCCAAAATCCAAATTAATTGCCACATAGTAAATTAGCATAATTTAGGTTACATACCATGTGATGTGTTCCTTCCCTAGCTGCTCCCGAACTGAACAAGAACAAGAACAAGTCTTTAGAGCCCCAAACGTTGCCCCTCCGTAGAAAGTCCACAGCACGTTCGGATCCTCCTTAAGTTCAACTAACTAGGATTTTAGTTATGTTTTTATGTATTCTGGTTAGGCTATATTATGTTCTCTCTTGAACACAATGTGAATAAAGAATATAATTTTCAATGTAATTTATGTATATAATTATGAGGGCCTAGCCTCATATTTATTGGGTAGGAAATAAGGAATTTGAGTCTTACTAGGAAGAAAATTACAAATCTTATTAGGATTGAAATTCGTACCCAATTAGAATTGTAACATTAGTTAAACTCTTAATTAAATCAATTCCACTAGGAATACTTAATCCAAAGTTACTTGGGAATTAAGCAGTCGAACTTTGCTTGGAGCCCAAGACGAAGCAACCCAACGCAGCCACAATGGGCCACGTTGGTGCGCGTACCTGCCTAGGCCCAGCCACAACAGCAGCTGGCCGAAGGCCCAGCGCGCTGCGGCCTTGGCTTGGCGGGCCTGCACTGCTGCTGCTTTGCTCGTTGGCCTGGTGCGACCCATGGAACTGCTGCCTTGCTCGTTGGCTTGGTGCGACCCATGGAACTGCTGCCTTGATGATGCCTTGCTTGCTTGGTGCGACCCATTGCGCTGCTGCGTTGCTTGCTTGGCGCGGCTCATGGTGTTGCTGCCTTCCTTTCTTGGCGCAGCCCATCGTGTGCTGCTGCCTTGTTGCTTAAGGCCCTGTTTAGTTCACCTTATTTCTCCTGATCTTATCTGATCTGGTCTGATCTGATCTTATTTGGTATGATCTGATCTGAACTTATTTTTTCTAATCTGATCTGATCTGGTCTGATCTGGTCGGGTCTCGTCTAATCTGATCTGATCTGGTCTGATCTGATTCTCCAGAATTAAGTTTAAACAAAAATATACATTAATTAATATTAGACGACTTACGTGTAAAATAAATGTCACTCAAATTTATAATATTGTTATTATTTATTTGACTTTTCTCATGATTTAACTATTCCTTATATTAGATAGACCTATACATGATCTAGATAGATCGGTTATGATCTAGACATATAAGTTCTCATCTGGATATGATATGTACAGATCGATTCTGATCTAGCCATGATTTGTACAGATCAGTTATGATCTGGACATGATCAGTTCTAATCTCGACATGATCCGTACGGATTAGTTCTGATCTGCATATGATATGTACAGTTCAATTATGATCTAGACATGATATGGACATGATCTGTACAAATCAGTTCTAATCTGGACATGATATGTGCAGTTCAGTTCTGATCTAGACATGATATGAACAAATCAGTTTTGATCTAGACATGATCTGTACAAATCAGTTCTGATCTGGACATGATATGTGCAAATTAGTTCTTATCTGGACATGATCTTTGCAGATCAATTCTGATCTGAACATAATCTGTATAGAGTCGATATCTATACCAGTTATAATTTGGACATATTGATTCTGATCTGGACATGATCTTTACAAATCGGTTTTGATCTGAACATATTGGTTTTGTAAGGATCGGTTCTGATGTAGACAAGATCTTTGCAGATTTGAACATGATCTGGACATGATCGGTACAGATCAGTTATAATCTGGATATTATCTGATCCTATCAGTTCTAGTCTGGATATATAATGGTTTTGATCTATAAAAATCAAATCTGATATGGACATGACCTGATCATATCGTTTCTGATAAGGACTTAATGGTTTTAATTTGGACATGATCAATTTGAATGTTTTGTTAGTGTTTTTTTATGCCTTAAATAATAGATTTTAATTGCACCGACAACAACATTATTTTTCATTAAAACAATAATAGTAATAAAATATTAAATACAATAACAATGATATAAACATATACCAATAATGGGGCTTAGGGCTTTTCTCAGGGCTGCAGTGTTCATCATTCCGGCGGGTTCACGGACGGTCTCAGGCAGGTCGGCGGCGGGTTGCAGGTGCCTCGGGTTTTTCAGGCGGGTTGCAGGTGTCTCGGGTTCATTTCAGGCGAGTTCCAGTGCAGTTTCAGTCGGCAAGCAGTGCAGTTTCAACGGTTTTTTGTCCAGTTTTTTGTCCAGTTTCAGGGTAGTTTCTGTGTTCGGTTTTCAGGCGAGGTTCGTTCGGTTTTCAGGCGTGTATTGCGGCCGTTTTTGGAGCGTTTTGCCGTGGGTTTTCAGGCGGTTCCACGTGGGTTTTCAAGCGTTTTCCAGGCGGTGCTTGGTGTTTCTGGTCGACGGTTTCTGGTCGACGGTTTCTGGTCTTCAGGCGGTGTTTCTGGCCGACGGTTTCTGGTCGACGGTTTCTGGTCTTCAGGCGGTGTTTCTGGTCGTCGGTTTCTGGAATTCAGTATCGGGAAGTCAGTTTCGGGAAGTCATTTTCATTATTTCGTGAGTTCAATTTTCGGTCGTGCGTGGGTTATTCAATTCGTGAGTACAGTCAGTTCAGGTTCGAGAGTTCTTTTCAGGCATTTTGTTTGGTTTTTCGTGCGGCGTTGTATTTGTGTGATCTGGTTCGGTGTTTGGTGGGGTCTGGTGGGAGCTTGGTGTTTGGATTATTCTGGTGGTGTTCGAATCAGCATTGTAGCGTTGCAGCTTCGTGGTGTTGCGGGGATCGAGTCACCGTTTTGGTGCAGTTTGCAGCGTGGTTATTCTGGCGAGAGTGGTGCAGTTTGCAGGGGTTTTGTGTACTCCATTTCCTTTGGTTGTCTTATTTATTGAGGATAACCTTTCCACGGTTGAAGTGCTTTGATATGGCGGCTTCCGTGGAGAAGTTTCATTGCCCTTTTGTGGGTCTTAGCGGGTGCCAGGATGGAGGTGGGCGTGGTTTGGTGAGGAGTTCTCTGATCACTCACTTACGGGATCGTCATTGTTGCTCTGG
Source organism: Spinacia oleracea (assembly GCF_020520425.1). Lineage (NCBI taxonomy): Eukaryota > Viridiplantae > Streptophyta > Magnoliopsida > Caryophyllales > Amaranthaceae > Spinacia > Spinacia oleracea. The sequence goes on along the minus strand of NC_079487.1, from coordinate 42,253,925 downwards.
TGTGCGGGATGTAACCCGTCATTCCCTTACTACCAATTTGCAGGTTTTTTCTACGGCTGAGGTGACCTTTCGTCGTATGGGTATTTGGCTATGTGGAGATTGTTTCAAGACACATACTCAACGTACTAGGTGTCGACATGGCAGTGGTTCTAGTACTGTTTTTGTGGACCCACCTGATTCTGGGGATGGTATTTTTCGTTTTATTCTCTATGGTATTCAAAAACCGCAAGCTCCTGCTTCCGAGCTGTCTTCTTCTGATGCGCCTCGAGAACATCATTTTTCTTTTGATGTTGCTCTTCTAGACACTTTATTGTCTAAGCGATTGCGCTCTGTGAAATCCATCCCTTCCAGATGTCGTTTGGGTTTTTCGCGAGTTCTAAAAGGGGCGCTTGATAAGGTGATTTGTAGACCTGATGACATCGCTTGTTGGGTTCAGTTGCTTGTGTTACCTCTTTGTGTCCTCACGACTTTTTCACCGCGAAGTAATCGTGAGTGTTCCTCTGGTGTTCGGCGGCGACGACAGGAAGAGTGTATCACCTCTGCTATTCGTTCTTGGGGTGAGCCTGGTGGTTCCGAGCAACTAGTCATAGACACATTGGCTAGTGTGTCTCCATTGGATGTTGACAAAGACCATGATTTGGCGGAGCGTAATATTAAGCAATGCAAGAGAAAGATTTCTGATGGTAACTACACTGCTGCAGTTAGGGTTCTTTCTTCCTCGGGTCTTGCCCCTTACAATGATGCTACCCTTGCAGATTTGCGAGCAAAGCACCCTTCCGTTCCGGTCCCTACCTTACCGGATATCCCTGTTGATCATCACCTTACTGCTTCCTCCGCTGTTGTTTTGGAGCAGATTAAGGGCTTTCCGCGTGGTACTTCGTGCGGTAGGGATGGCTTGCGTGCCCAACACCTTTTGGATTGCTTGGGTGGTGCTGCTGTAGCTGTTTCTGATGAGTTGGTGGATGCTATCACTCAGGTAGTTAATCTCTTTCTTGCTGGAAAGTGTCCTGCTGAGCTTGGAGGATACATTGCTAGTGCTCCTCTTACGCCACTTGTTAAGCCTGGTGGCGGTATTCGGCCTATTGCTGTGGGCACTATTTGGAGGCGCCTTGTTTCAAAGGTCGGGGCTGCTTTGGTTGGTCTGCGTTTAGGAGCCTACTTTGGAGGTATTCAGTTTGGAGTTGGGGTTCCAGCAGGTGGTGAGGCCATTCTCCATGCTGTCAATCGGTTGGTTGAGGCTCGTGGGGCCGATGTTGGCCTCTCTATGTTATTGGTGGATTTTCAGAATGCGTTCAATTTAGTTGATCGATCGGCTTTGTTGCGTGAGGTTCGGCTTCATTGTCCTGCTCTTTCGCGTTGGGTTGAATTCTGCTACTCTTCTCCAGCGCGGCTGTATTATGGGGAGCATACCTTGTGGTCTTGTCAGGGTGTGCAGCAAGGGGATCCTCTCGGCCCTTTGCTTTTTTCTTTGGTTCTACATCCATTGGTGTGTTGCATCAGAGACTCATTTGATCTATCTCTTCAGGCTTGGTACTTGGACGATGGCACTATCGTTGGTGACACTTTGGTGGTTGGACAGGTCTTGGAGTTGATTTTGAAGGAGGGTCCTCATTTAGGTCTCCATGTTAATGTTGAGAAGACGGAGGTTTTTTGGCCTTCGGAGGACCCACGCAGTCGTCTGGAGGGTGTCTTTCCTGCGGATATTGCTCGTCCTGCGCTCAGTGTTAAGTTGCTTGGTGGCCCAGTCAGTACGGATTCTTCTTTTTGCAAGGAGTTGGTTTCGCAGCGTGTGTCGAAGACTGTTGTGTTGATGGATGCTGTAGCCAAGCTTAATGATCCCCAGTGTGAGTTGTTGCTTCTTCGTGCGTGTACTGGAGTTTCTAAACTCTACTTTGCTATGCGCACTTGTCCGCCTCATCTTTTCGAAGCGGCCCAATTATCTTTTGATGTGGCTCTGCGGGCTTCTTTAGAGCGCATCGTGACTGCTTCGGGACCTGGGTTCGGTGACTGGCAATGGCGCCTTGCCACCTTGCCTTATTCTTATGGAGGATTGGGTGTTTATTCAGCTGGTGATGTTCGGCATTATGCTTTTCTTGCATCTCGTTTGCAGTCTTCTGCTTTGCAGGATTCGCTTCTTCGGCTTTCAGGTGTTGATGGACCGGGACCGGCCTTTGATGATGCTCTTGGTCTTTTCAATAGGACCGTGGAGTCCGACCTTATGCGTAGCCCTAGTGAGATCGCTGCCCCCACACTCATGAAGAAATTGGCAGACATATATTTCACGAAGGTTACTGCTGATGCGGAATCCGCCTACTCCTTATCTTCACGTCTTGTTGCCCTATGGAAATCGCAGCAGGGGGATCACTCCTCGGCTTGGTTGCGGGCAGTCCCCATCTCGGGTTTAGGCCAGACTATGAACGGTAAGACTTATCGTTCGGTTCTTTGCTATCGGTTGGGTATTCCGTTGTTCTCTGATTCGACGCCGTGTTCTGCTTGCTCTCGGGTTTTCGACGGGGACATTTATGGGGATCATGCCGTGTCTTGTGCTGGGATTGTGGGTATCAAACATCGACATAATGTTGTTCGTGATACCCTTTTGGATATTTGCTATCGGTCGGGGATTTCTGCTCGCAAGGAGGTTGATGTTGGGCTGACTAGTGAGAGTGATGGAGCTCTTCGTCCTGCAGATATTTTGCTTTACTCATGGGATGGCGGTCTAGATGTGTGTGTTGACTTGACTGGGTCTTCCCCTATGACGCAATCGGGGTTGTCAGGCTTCGTTCCGGGTCGGGTTGTGGCGGTTGCAGCGCAACGGAAGCAGGATAAGTACGCGGCACGTTGTAGGGCTTTGGGTTACAGTTTCTTTCCTTTTTCCTTCTCTTCTTTTGGGGAATTAGAGAAAGGGGCTGTTTCTTTGCTGAAGCGGGTCCAGACGTACTCCAGGGCTCAGGACATTGGGGCGCGGGCAGCTGCCCACATTTTCAGCAGGATCGGGTTCGCCATAGCTAGAGGAGTGGGGGCCCAGATTGTATCTCGGCTCCCCTCCAACTTCTTGTAGTTCACTTGTTCTTTGTAGCTTGTTAAGCTTGTAACGTTTTGGTGTTTTCCTATAATAATAATAATAATAATAATAATAATAATAATAATAATAATAATAATAATAATAATAATAATAATAATAATAATAATAATAATAATAATAATAATAATAATAATAATAATAATAATAATAATAATAATAATAATAATAATAATAATAATAATAATAATAATAATAATAATAATAATAATAATAATAATCTGGTATGATCTGGTCTGATCTTATTTTTCTGATCTGATCTGATCTGATCTGATCTGGTCTGGTCTGGTATGATCTGATTAGATTTGAAATAAGTAATAAGGTCTTGAAATAAGGTGAACTAAACAGGGTCTAACGAGCGATGGCCCGACTCGCTTGCCGGGTTGTCGCTCGTCGAGCTTCCGATTTGTTTTCCAATTCAAGAATCCATTTGCGTTTCGAACAAATATTAACGTTTCCATTGATATTTCCGATTTCGGAAATAATTTCATTTTCCGACAATATTCCCGGTTCCGGTAATATTTCCGATTCCCGCAATATCTCCGATTCCGGCAATATTTCTATTTCCGATAATATTTTCCGATACCAACCCTGTTTCCGTTTCCAGCAACATCTACGACTTGGATAATATTTATATTTCCGTTATGAACCATATTTCCGTTTCGGGCAATATATTCATTTCTGGAGTATTCTTTATTTTTACTTTTGACGATTTCAGCTCCAACTAGAACCGAGATCCGTCGTTTTCGAATGTTCATAAATGGAGTACTTAATGAAAAATATATGCACTTAAATACTTGATCTGTTCACGTACTATTTGTGTGACCCTACGGGTTCAGTCAAGCGTAAGTTGTGGACTAATATTATTAATTCCACTTGAACTGAAGTGGCCTCTAGTTAGGCATTAAGTTCACCTGATCTCAATGAAATATTAACTTGTTAATTAATACTGAACCGCATTTATTAGACTTAACATTAAATGCATACTTGGACCAAGGGCATTATTTCCTTCAGTATCCCACTTGTCCTTAGGGACAAGTGTGCATTTCCTAATTCCTTTGTCGCTCGATGCTTTCTCTTGAACATAAGGTAAGAGTTGTCATCCTTATTATGTCCAGAGGTGTTTCTCGGTTTCAGAGTTCAACTGATCAAATAAACAGATAATCATAGCCTATGATTCATCTGAGCACGACCATGCATTTTTCAAATTCTAGCTCTCCGAGTGGCCTTGTACAACTTTTGGCATCTCATCCTGATTTATGGGAGGACAATCCCAATCTTGCAATCTTGAGGTTAGACTTCGTTTGATAGGTGATTACCTGAGCGTTGCCGTTATATTCTCCTTTTACGGTGCGACGCTTGACAACGTCAAAGTAACCAGTTCTCAAACAAGTAATCTCAAATCAATCAAGTATTGAGGATTAGTGTCTAATAATGTAATGAAATTTACTGATGACAAATTTTCATCTCTTACAGTAAAGTTTCATAGGTCTATCCGATACTAATCTTCTCAAGTAAGTATCTACGCAAATGATTGCGACATTGCCATGTCCACATAGTTCAAGACATAGAACTACTAGTGATCTTGCATTCTAGTCATCTAGCGTTTTCTATGCGTCTACCTTTATAGAAAACTTCCGACCAGGGACCAATTTCAACTTTTGACATTCAAGTTCACTTGCTAGACATTTATTAGTCACAGGACTGGTCCTAACAATCTATCTTGAATATATTGTCAAATTGAAAGGACTCATCATTTAATACTAAACAAAGATTAATTGGAATATGAAATTACATTATATACATAATAGATGTTCAACCCGAATGTTTTAGAACCATGGGCCACGAACCCATCTTTAAAACAGTTAATGGAATTCAAAACTATGTTTGACTTCCAAGGCCACAATGTGAGTGTTGTATCTCACTTGTGGCATAGGTTTAGTTATCATGCTTTGCCAATTTTAATATCCTTTTCATCGAATGCCTTTCGAGATAGGATGATTAGATCTTTTGAGTATGTTTACTTTGTGATCTAGTCTTTCTTGCTTCAAGAGTGGTTCTATGCATTTTGCAATGAAGAACCATCAAGCCAGCAGACATGTGATCTACCCAAGTTCAATGAAGAACTCTTTAACATAATTAAATCTGTTTCATTGCTTCTTAGGCAATAATTACTTTTACTTCAACTGTATAGGTTGCTAGTGATGCTTTGTTTGGATTTACTTATCCAAGCAGGTCATAGATATGTGGAAGACTTTCCATCTATATCTCAGGACATAGAAATTAATGTTTAATTTCCCACACAGAAGCTCATGGTCTTCTGTCCATGTTGCCATTTCAAAACAGGATGCGTTGTAGCTCGTCTTTTCCAATGGTTAACTCCAAAGGGATCTTGCTTGATCCTTTGCCAGTGTTTATGCGTGTAGCATCAATATTTCGCATATCTTCATTTCCTTGAATCAAGAACTATTCCTATGTACCTTTTCAAGTACCATAAGTTTTTCTTGATCTCAATCTAGTTGATCTTTACTTAGACCAATAGAGATTGGAATATGTTCTTCATGCCTAAAGTCATACGATACATTTTTGGCGAACCTCGTATTATATGATACATGATAAATTCTTTTGCAGAATAATTCCCAATTGAATCTTATTCATGTAACTTTAGCTCATTCAATTTCAGTAGATATAGAATCCAGCTAAATTCTTTAATATATAATATAGGTGAAGAATCTCATTTAGATCCTTTGATGTTTAACTTAGTAAATTCTTATACATAATTCAATCATTCTTAACTTAGATTGATTCATATGGGTTGAATATCTCCAAAGAAGTCTTTCGTGTTTGATTTAGTAAATATCATTACTTAATCTAAAACAATAGTATAAGATCTTTGTAAATAAATCTTAATACCCAGTATGTAGTAAGTTTCGCCTTGGTCCATCATTGATGAATAATTTCAAATCTAAGTCATTAGAATTTTAATGTTATTTCACAATAGAGAGATATGTGTCTGATACACATATGACCAATTAAGTTTTACGTACACCCACTAAAATTCTTATATATCTATAAGATTCATGTATATTTTATGAAAATAAAATACTTATTAGTTTCACTAAAATACAATTCTAATTCCTAATTGCTTGCTTAAATATGTACTTAGATTTCATAAGCTAGCTTTCCTTTTCAAGCATTTATTTGGATCCAAAAATCCTATGACATGCCATGTACATAGTTTCTTCCAGCATTTGATTGAGGAATACGTTTTGTCATCCAATTGCCATATGTACCAATATGCAATCATTGCCTGATTTATAGACTTGAGCATTACGATTTTGCATGAGGTTTCAACACAATCTACACCGTGAATTTGCTTGTAACCTTTAGCAACTAATGTAGCTTTGTGTGTGAAGACACAATTCCATGTTTGATGGTTTTTATCCTTAAAACCAATTTGCAACCAATAGGTGTGAAACTATCCTTGCAAATCAACAAAATTTCAATTTTGTCATCAAAACACTAAGTATGTTTTATGGCCTTTAACCAATTAAAAATTAAGTCTATATATGGCCTCTAACCATTTTAGGGAATCTATATTTCGTCATAGCTTTCTTACAAGTCACAAACTCATTACCATTCTTGATAATAGTTTGACTGCAAGTTGTAGGATTCTTCACTAACTAATAGAAGAATCTCATAGTTGCAGTGACCTGAACTCTATGCCTACATGGGTTTAGAACATCAAACAATAGAATATCAATAGCCACTTGAAAGTCCTTTGAATATTCTGTTCTCCTTGAATCACTTGTATATTCTTCTAAGAGATGTCTATTCTTTAAATCCACTTCTAAAGTCCTTAAACAATAAGTGTTCGAATTTTCTAAAGAACTTCAAAAGGCCTCCAGAATGTCCGTTTATGTTTGTTGTTCGCCTCGAAGACTTTCGAGGTCTATTTTCTCCCACTTTTCATTTTGGAAATGAATCTCCAAAAGGACACCATTTCGAGCAAACAAACATTATGTTTTCAAAAAATTCGTGGTAGAAACAATACCCTTGTGTAGGGGTTTTTTTATGTCCTCCCGTTTCCTACAAGCGGCGGTTGGTTTAGAGAACCGTTTGAACTTTGTTTTTGCACCTCGAAGGAGTCGCCACCAAACTTTATTTTAGGTCCCGTTTGGGAAGACCGCAAAATGACTCTATTTTTGGATAAGGCCTTGAATCCTTGAAACGGATGGGTGAGATCCGGGCGCGGGAACGAAAATGCTTATTCGGCGAGCTTTAGAAATATTCAAGTACGTTGGCACAACATTGTTTCGAAAATAAACCCTAAGATTAGACTATGTGGGTTTGAAATTTAGAGCAAAATAGAATTTCTAATTGTACGGTGGTCACTTTGCTTTAAAGATTGATTTAAGGAACCTAAGGCCGGTTTGTCCAAAAATATCTTCGTTAAGCGTGATGTAACCTTTGTATTTTGTTGTATTTAGCATGTTGGTGATGAAAGCGATAAAACACATAAAGCAACATCACAATACTACATAAAGTGCGGAATTAGTAAATACAAGACCCCCTAGAAAAGGACTAGGGAGTAGGTCCACATTGCCTAGAAATGGACTAGGCAAGTAAAGGTAAGGAATTGAAAGTGTGAAATTGAAATTGTGATATTGAAATTGCGGTATTGAAAGTGCGATATTGAAAGTGCGATATTCAAAGTGCGATATTGAAAGGTGCGATATTGAAATTGCGATATTGAAAGGTGCATAATTGAAATTTGTACTTGGGCACATGAGATTCGAACGCCAAGCGGCTCCTTAAAAATAAGTGCGCCCGACACGAATTCAAAGCCAAAAATCTCAACTTGGGAGAGGTTGCTCAACCCAAATGTCCTAGATTTTGCATATTGAACTTGAAATTGAAATCTTGAATATTGAAAGGGTTGAACTTGAAAAGATTGAAACTTGAACTTGAAATGATTGAAATTTGAAAACTTGAACTTGTATATTGAAATTTGAAGACTTGAACTTGTATATTGAAAAATGGAGTTTTGAATCTCAAAAGATTAAACCTTTAAATGCTAAAAGGTGTCATCTTTGATTACTCCATGCTTGAAGGTGATTCTAGTTCAAAGAGATGAATGTAAGCAACCTTGAACATCCTCGAATCTTGAAAGTTTGTATTTTGTATTTTGAAAAAGTTTGTTTTTTTGAAAAAGCATGAATGATTGTTGCAAGTGGTGTTTTTTATGGAAAAAAACACCAACTTGCTAATCATTTCAAATCAAAATAGCATGATTGATTGAAATGGGATTCGGATTTACCTAGTTAGGCTTAGGCACGAGCTCCCAATTGCTCTTGAATTTTGGAATTTGTATGTGTTTGTGAAGAGTTTTGAAGTTTGTATTGTGAGGAGTAATGTCGAAATTACGACATTGTATGTGTTGTGCTCCCCCTTTTTTCGATGGAAATAAGGGGTATTTATAGGAGGGGAATGGTGCAAAACGCCAGCACACACGAGCGCCTGGCGCCAGGCCAGCGCTGCGCGCTGCTGAGGTGGCTTGAATGCCGCCAAAAAGGACGGAAAGATGCCGTCCTTGATTTGTCTTGTATGGGTTTACCTTCGTACGAATAGTACGATGTTTGGCATGTAGGGTTTTCTTGGAGGTTAAGGCTTGAATTTGCGTCTAAAAACAAGCCTTTCTCGGGTTTTTGAATTCCGGTTTTACGGGACGGGGCCCGACATGCTAGGTTTTGTGGGTCGGCGCCCGAATTTGACTTGCCTTATATGATTTTGAGTGGAAAATGCCTAGTAAACCAATGGGATGGTCCACTAGTTGAGATTGAACTTGGATTTTGAAATTGGATTTTGTAAGTTGTATGTTGTATGTTGTACCGAGTTCCGGGAGGGGAACGGTCTCGGGGATTGAATTTCGGACCTTGGATCTTGGAGGTGTTCTTAGCAATTGGGATTTCCACCTGGAGTTAATCCAATCGCCTAACAAGGATAATGGTATCGTCATCATCCCAAAGGGGAGACACAAATTAGGTGTCTACAGAAGCCCCCACTTTGACTAAGCGTTCGGTTAGAAAAGTGCAAGTCAAAGTATTTCGAAAGAGACGGAGAATGGTCAAGAAGTTCTGCAATTGGGACCACTCTTTGTACGCCGGTACCTGCATAAAACAGGCGTTAGAAAAAGGATAGAGTCTACCTAGTTGCGGGTGGTGATGACTCCGATTTGTACTTGTATTTTTCCGCCTTCAGTTCAAGACGGACCTTGGCATCGAAAATTTGAATTTTTGAATCTTGAATTTTGAACTTTGACACCCGGAGTTAATCCGTTGGGATGTGCTTTGCTGGGGATAAGAGCTTTTTACTGGCCCTTAAAATTTTGAACTTCGACTGACTTTCCCGGAGCTTGGGGCCGTTGGGAGTTGGGCGCCTGAGTCGTTGTATTTTTTGGAATTTGTATTGTTGAAATATTCATTTGTTTGTACTTGGAGATACAGGTGTATACCCGTATTTTTGATGGATGGTTCGATGTGACGTTTGATGCTTGGTGTGGAAGACCGTAATAGCAAAGGACGTGCAATCAGCACGGGAGACCGCGCGCGCTGCAGTCTTGCGCATGCAGCACGTCAACGCACGACGCTGGGGCGGTGCCTGGCACGGGGCTGCACAATATAAGTGCCCCTTGCCGTGCCATTTTGAGGCACATTCACTTGAAATTCTTTTGCTCTTTCTCTCAAAGGTTGATTAAGCTCTTCCCTTGGTCTTGTTCTTGCCTTCTCCATGTAAGTTTTTCATGTTTTTGCTGATGAAATAACTCTAGGATTGCATGTAGTTTTGATTTTCTCGTACTTTGAAATGATGCTTGTATGCTTAAGCTTTGAATCAGGTAGAAAACTGTTTGATAGCCACTTGAACTGTTGGAACTTGTACTTTTGAATTTTTGAACTTGTATCTGCTTCGGCATGAATAGCCTAGGCATTGATGTAGAACTTGAATACCTGCTTCGGCGTGAATAGCCTAGGCGTTGGTGTAGGAATTGTATACATGCTGCGGCGTGGGTAGCCTAGGCGTTGGTGTAGAAATTTGAATACCTGCTTCGGCGTGGATAGCCTAGGCGTTGGTGTAGAACTTGTATCCTGAATTAGAGGTCCACTGGGGATTTTATTTTGCATCGTTTTTTGACTTTGTTTAGGCTAGTATAGGATAGCCCCCAGTTTAGTATTTTGACTCTTTGAATGCTACTTGATTTAGTATGCCTCGTCACACTCGGAGAAATCTCGCTGAATCATCTGTGGTTCGAGCTGCTGAGGAAGACGCTTCGGATGATGAGGCGGCTGCAATGAATGCGCCAGGTGGGGGTATGGTTCCCCGAGATGCGCCTGCTTTCCCTGGTGCTGGTTGGACCCCTTCCGACCTGGTGTTTCGGCCGGATTGGCACTTGTCTCAGCGGCCTCGCGCTGGCATGGTGAGGCTTGTACTGTGTTTTGAATTTGTACTTTGTACTTGTATAGGTCTTGAGCTAACTCGTTCACCTGTAGGCCGACGAAAAGTCGTTCCGTACTTACTGGTCCTTGGTGGAGGTTCAGAGGGCCTTTAAAGCTCTCCGTGCTGATGGGGAGGCTATGGAGATTTGGTCGCAGACGGGCCTGGCCGATTTCTGACGCACAATGAGAGGTTCCCCGAGGAGAACGGGGATTAAAAACCGTATGTGGGCTTTGTTAGAGTTGTGGTGGGGTACCACCAACACTTTCCACATGGCATGGGGAGAGATCACTGTTACCCCTCTTGAGTTTGCTATGATTACAGGTCTTCCTTTTTCTGAGAGGAATGTGACCTTTGATTCTGAGCTGACATGGCGCTCCGTCGCTGCCAGGGACTTGCTCGGCCCTGTTGTTGATTTGTCAGAGGACGACTCCCACACTTCTGTGACGGTGCTTGTGGATGCTATCTGTGGTGAGGGTGTGTCCGTGGAGCAGAGGGTTAGGCTCTTCCTCCTTGTCTTAGTTAGCAGAGTGATTGCCACGAGTAGGAACAGTCGGGTGCATATTAGCTTCTTGTCCGCTCTGAGGGACTTGAGAGCTGTCTCGGGTTATAACTGGGGTGGTTTGTCTTATAGCCACCTCTTGTACGAAATGGGGCGGGCCTCCCTGACTGCACTGGGGAGTGACCCGAGCATGGCTGCTCTGTGGAGCGTGCTGGAGGTATTCGAGACTCCGTGTACTTTGTACTTTGTATTTGTATGCTTGTATCTTGAACTTGACTGATGTTTTGTTTGTTCCTTGAAAGATTTAGATCTATGAGCACTTTCCAACTTTGGCGCCGGAGCGTACTAGAGATGCGGCTTACCCGTATGCTGCCTCTTGGATAGGAGCGGTGCGCGTTGGTGCGTCCCTAGCGGCTTCTCGCAGTGCTTGGAGAGTTTTACCTGCCGATAGGGTAATATTCTTGTACTGTTTCGCTCTATGGTATTTGTATTTGTACTGTTGCCAGAGTTGTCTGCTTTGTAGGTGGTATGGCGTCCTTTTGCCAACGCGGTTGTACCTGCCTCCGCTGCTCGTGCCCATTTCCTGTCTTGGCGGCGGGTTTTTCTTCTAGGGTTGTACCGCCATATGCGGTATCTTGGGGAGCGAGTGTCCCCTCATCACAATTCGGGGGAGAGACTCATCCCCAAGGACCCACCAGAGTCCTTGCTGGCATTGGATGAAGAGTTGTACCAGCTTTATGTGGAGGCTAGGGGCGATGCTGTTTGCCGCTCTTGGAGGGAGCTTGTACACAGGAAGGGGAGCTATGACGACTTCCTGAGGAGGGTGGCTCCACCAGTACGCTTCGTACTGCCGGTGAGCTTTTGAATCTTGTATTCTTGTATTGATCGCATGATTGTATGATTGTATGATTGTATGTAGGAGGAGGTTAATCCTGAGGATATTCCTCATGCTGATAGGATCCTCCGCTATGAGAATTCGGATGGGGAAGAGGTGGTGGAGACCATTCCTTAGGCTTCTCCTCCGCACCGAAAATCATATGATGTTGTACCCGAGCATTACGCCCCTGTAAGTACTGTTGCATTTTTGAAACTGTTTGTAACTTGTATTTGGAAATTGATCTTGAATTTTGTATGCAGGCGCCTCGGGTGAGAGTGCGTCGCTGGATGCTCTTGCTTGATTCTTGGAAGAGGCAGTGCGCCAAGCTGACCCGAAAGCTTTATGGCCGGAACAGAGAGGTACCTCACTTGGTCTTGAAACTTGTATACTGGAAATTCCAACTGGGAAATTGATTCTTGAAATTACATTTTGTATAGGAGCGTCGTCGAGACCGTAGAGACTTTGTTGACAGGGAGCCTTAGGCGGAGACGTCCTCGAGACAGGAGGGACCGAGCTTGGAGCTGGGACAGGGGTCCGATGCTGGTGCTCATTAGAGGCATTCTGATGCTGAGTGTGGAGCTTCCCCTTTTGTACATGTTGACCCCACCAGGCATTCCTATTGAGGTGCTAGCGGTTCACGGCCCTTTGTTCCTCCTTCCGGCTATTACTTCGAAGGAAGTGGTCCTCAGCCTTGTGGTGCAGGTTCATGGTCTTGTTATGCGGAGATGGAGAGGATGCGCCAGGCTCAGATGTTTGGGTCGTACCCGTATATGCCGATGCCGCCCCCGTATCAGTATTCCTCTCCTCAGCAGGGAGTTCATCCCTCCACTGGCACACTTCGTATCTCGGAGCAGGATCCTAGTACCCCTGGGACGGAGCTGGATCAGGAGCTGGAGCGCCTTAAGAGGCGTAACAGGGACAAGGGGCCTGTGGTTGACATCACCGTGATGATGACTCAGACTGACCCTGCATGGTAGCGAGTTCCAGCTTGCCTGGGTTGATTTGTATAGGTTGGATTGTATTGTATTTGTATGGCTTGAAACTTGAATTTTTGTATGGTTTGTATGGCTTTGAACTTGAATTGGTTTGTAAAATTTGAAGATTGGCTTTTGTATGTTTGAATGTTTGAAATTGTATGCGTTGTGTGTGCCTTGAAATTTTGTAGCTATATGCATTCATGACAATTTTGCGAATTTTTTTTTGAAAAAATTGTTCCCATTTTTTCGGGTGTATATACCCACTATAAGCCCCCACTTTGTCTGAGTTTTTTTGGTTCGGAAAAGCGCAAGTCAAAGTATATTCAACTCTTGCTAATGCATATGCAGACTCGACTTAGGACGCCGATCTAGGACTAGAATGCTTGAAATTTGAAAGAAAGAATTGATCCGAAATATGCCCGAAGCGTTGATCCGGACTGCTTGAAATTGCGCGGCTTGTGGCTTTGGAATCTTGAATAATGGAGGTTGTACTCTGCTGTCCGAAACACTAAAGAGTGTGTACTCGGAGTCATAAGAGAGGACGGTGGCCTCGTCCTTTGGTGCAGGCTCCCGGCGTCTGGCGCAGGCTTGGCGCCTGGCGCTTGTGAGCTGTCGTGCAAGCCAATTGTTGTATAAATAGGGAGCATTTCTGATCATTTCTTGTATCAATCCTTCCCTTCTATCATTGCATACCGCTTCCTCATGAAGAGAAAATATGGTTGTGTCTTTTGAAAGTGCCTTGAACTCGTGGCTTGGTTCGCTAGGCAAGTTGGAGAAAAGGGAGCTTGTTGGCATGCATCTTGGGGTGCTCGTCTCTTTCCGATTTATAAAATTGGATTTGCACTTCATTCTTGCTGCTTTGGAGGCTTGGGACCCGAATCATCATGTCTTCCGCTTTGGAAATAATGAGGTATGTCCCCTCCCTGAGGAATTTAGTGCCATATTGGGGTGGCCCTTGATGCTGGAGCCATGCATGCCTAGTGTTGAAGAACACTTTTTCTCGAGTTATGAAAGGTATTTGTGCTTGAAGCCCCCACTTTTGAGTGCTGTTGTATATGGCAGAGGGGTGGATTTGTCCCTCTTTGTCACCTACTTTGCCGGGCTTGATGTTCCCAAAGTTTTCCGCTTGAGAGCCTTGAGTTTTTGTATATTTGCTCGCTTTCTCTTTTCGAAGCAGGGGTTTGGCAATGGCGATGCCTCCCTAATTGAGATTGTAGAGCAGTTTGCTAATGGTCGGGACTCAATGCCGCTCGTGATTGGCGAAACATTGATGGGCCTTGACATGCTGAAGTCGGACCCCTCTTCATTGCCGTCGGGAAGTCCGGTATTACTCCAAGTAAGGATCTGGAGCCTTCTTTGTATTGTTGAACTTGTACTTGTATTTGAATTTTGAATATTGAATTTTGAAATGTGCTTCTTGTATACTCCCCAAGGTTTGGCTTATGGAGAGGCTCATGTTGGTGGCACCACCGGAGAACATGGCGAGCTACAATAGAAGAGGATTCACCGTGCGGCCCATGGTGTATGGCCGGCTTTCATTGGATGAGTGGAGATGCGCACTCTCTGGGATTGAATCTTGTATAAGGTGGGTAGTTCCTTGGTGGGGAATTGCTGCTATGAAACATGCCCCTGGTTCTACTGCTTTGAGGGTGCCAAGCCTCACAATGCTGGTCTTCTACTCGCCTGCTCGAGTGATGAGACAATATGGCTTGAAACAGGAGATCCCGTACTGCATTGAAGAGAACCCGAAACCTGTTGTGTTGAATGTAAATCGACTTGAAGTTGGTAGGCGGTATTGGGTCGCCAAACCATTCTTGAGTATCCAGTTCTCACCTGAGCCAGTTACTCTGTCTACGGGGTACATTGTATGGATGAGAGGCCTAAGCCAGAGGGACATTTCTTTCTCAGGACCAGTTAGAGTCCGAGGTTCTAGAGCTAGACGTCCTGCATCAACTGACCATGAGGAAGGTGACGGGAGTGTGGCCCATCCGGTGCTTGACCGTTTGGAATCCAAAGGAGGTTCGTCGTCCTCCCGTCTTGGAAGGCTTGCAAGTTCCTTATCCCGCCGCTTGGGCAAGGGGAAGATTGATGATTGATTGCGGGAGGAGTCAGGGGATAGTACTCAAGGTGCCAAGACTCGAGAGCATAGTCGCCCGACCCTAGATCTTTGTAGGCTAAATGTGTTTGAAATTGTGTTTAGAATGTGTTTGGAAGATGTGTTTAGAAAATGTGTTTAGGAAGTGAAAAGGCTTTTGAACTTTGCTTCACTTGATCCCGACTTTGTATTTGAATTAGCTTTGAAGGCCTTAGGGCCAAAAAAAAAGTTATTGTGTTAAATTCCGCATGAACATGCTTTGCTTTGAATTGGCACATTTGGAATAACAACAACATTTGAGTTTTAAAATTTGATTTGATTTGATTTTTACGATGCCCTTAATTGAGGAAATTTTGTATTTTTTTTGTATTAAAGTGGCCGGGCCAGGAAATGAGGTTGCCTACGTGTCCCGTCAGGGAATCAGGCCGGACGTAGTTCTGACTACCTTACAAGACCTGAATTTGGATTCTTGAACTTGAATATGGAACTTAGACATAGAACTTCTTGAGTTGATCGAGGTTGGTAAGAGATCTGAATTATGTTCCGTCGATGTCTGTTAGTTCAACTGCTCCCCCGGAGAGGATCTTCTTGACGATGTATGGGCCTGCCCAGTTGGGTTTGAGTTTTCCCCTTGGGTCCATGATGCTTTTGCGAAGGGCTTTAAGGACAAGCTCGCCTTCCTTGATGTTTCGGGTTCTTACCCTTTTGTTGAAATGTCTGGCCACTCGGCGCTGATAGACTTGTACATGGTGAGCGGCGTGAAGCCGTCGCTCATCGAGCATGAGTAGCTCGTCATATCTTGCTTGTACCCATGCAGCTTCTGGGATTTTTCTTTCTAGGACTATCCTTAGAGAAGGTATCTCCAGTTCGATAGGTTGTACTGCTTCCATTCCATAGACCAATGAGAACGGAGTTGCACCAGTTGAAGTGCGAATTGAAGTTCGATATCCCCACAATGCGAAATGCAGCTTTTGGGGGCCAGTCCTTGTAATTGGTAGTCATTTTCATGATGATGGTTTTGACATTCTTGTTGGCTGCTTCGACTGCACCATTGGTTTGCGGGCGATAAGGTGAAGAGCGATGATGTTGAATCTTGTATTCGGTGAATAGATCTTCACACTCTCCTTGAAAGTGGGTTCCCTGGTCGCTGATGAACTCGTGAGGAACGCCATATCTGCATATAATGTTTTCTTGTATGAACTGGGCCACTTGCTTGGAACCCAATATTTTGAATGATTTGGCCTCGACCCATTTGGTGATATAGTCGATGGCGACCAGTATGAACTCATGACCCCCGGTGCCTGTTGGAGTGACTTTGCCGATGACGTCGATACCCAAGGCTGAGAATGGGCACGGTGATGATTGAGAGTATAGTAGTGATGGAGGAATATGCTTCAGATTCGCACACTTTTGGCATGTGGGACATTTCTTGACAAAGAAGTAGCAATCCCGCTCGAGGCTAGTCCCGTAGTATCGTGCCCTGACGATCTTGAGAGCTAGCATTTTCCCATTCATGTGGGTGCCACAGACTCATGCATGTATGTTGTCCATGACTCTTTGAGCTTCGTGCTTGTCAACACATCGGAGGTTAGGACCGTTAAGGGACCTTTTGTATAGAATGCCGCCTTCTATGACGAAATTGGCTGATTGTAGTCGCAGAGCCCTTCGATTCTTGCTTGAAAAGTGTGGGGGATACTCCGAACTTTGTAGATACCTTTGGATGTCTGTAAACCAAGGTTCCTCTTCGCCTTGCTCGACGTTGTCAATAGCATGGACATATGCTGCTTCTTGACGGGTTTCAATTGTAAGTGGCATTTCAGCCATGCCGCTTGGAATGTTGATCATTGAGGCCAGTTTTGCCAGTGCATCGGCGAATTGATTCTCCTCTCTCGGGAGGTATGTATAGCGGAGCTCTTCTATTTGTTCAGACAGATGCTCAAGGTAAGACTGGTATGGAGCCAGGCTCTCGCTCCTTACTTTCCATTTGCCGGAAATTTGATTGATGATTAGGTAAGAATCCCTGTACACTTGAAGTTTCTGGACACCTAGGGCTAAGGCGGCCTCCATGCCCATGATGCATGCTTCGTATTCTGCCGCATTGTTTGTGACGTTGAATTGCAGTTTTGCTGATATAGGAATGTGCGTGCCATCTGGGGCTACTAGAATTACTCCAACACCACATCCGTTCTGATGGAAGGCACCATCAAAATGCATTGACCAACTGTCATCACTGGTCATTAAGATTTGCTCGTCGGGTAAGTCGTAATCTTCCTCTTCTGCCATGACAGGACAGTCGGCTAGGAAATCTGAGACTGCTAAACCCTTGATAGATTTCTGTGGAATATATTTGGGGTCGGATTCTGCTAGCATGACCAACCATTTGGACAAACGTTCGATGAGTGCTGGTTTCTCGAATAGATATTTGAGAGGATCGGCTTTGCTGATCACATGTATTGTATGGGAGAGCATGTAGTGCCGTAGTTTCTTTGTGGCCCAAACCAAGGCGATGCTGAGTTTCTCGAGCTGAGTGTATTTGGTCTCGTACTCGATCAGCTTTTTGCTTATGTAGTATACGGCATTCTCCTTGCCTTCAATTTCTTGAGCAAGCATAGCCCCCACTGTTGAATCTGTTGTTGTGAGGTAGAGCCTGAGGGGAATCCCTGGCATTGCTGGTTTTTGTACTGGTGGGTTGGAAAGATAGCTTTTGATTGTTTCGAATGCATGCTGACAATCTCCATCCCACACTTTGGGCTCGCTTTTTTGGAGCTTTCGAAATACTGGTTCACAGATCATTGTGAGTCTTGAAATGAACCTGCTGATATATTGTAGCCTGCCGAGAAAACCCCGAATTTCCTTTTCATTCGTTGGTGGTTGCATCTCGAGAATTGCCTTGATTTTTGAAGGGTCAGCCTCTATGCCTCGAGAGCTGATAACATATCCGAGCAACTTGCCTGACGTTACCCCGAATGCGCACTTTTGAGGATTGAGCCTCATATTGTATTGTCTGAACCTGTTGAAAAACTTTCGAAGTACTGAGGTATGCTCGTGTCGTTCTTTGGATTTGACAATCATGTCGTCGACATATACCTCAATTTCCCTGTGAATCATATCGCTCATGATAGTTGTTGCTGTTCTTTGGTAGGTTGCTCCTGCGTTCTTTAGTCCGAACGGCATAACTGTATAGCAATATGTACCCCACTGAGTGATGAAGGTTGTTTTCTCCATGTCTTCCTCTGCCATGGGAATCTGATTGTAGCCTGCGTACCCGTCCATAAAAGAGAGTAAGGCATGATTTGCGGTGTTGTCGACTAGGATGTCGATGTGAGGCAATGGAAAACCTTCTTTAGGGATGGCCCTGTTAAGATCCCTGTAGTCCACATACATTCGTACTTTGCCGTTTTTCTTTGGAACTGGGACGACATTTGCGATCCTTTCTGGATATTTTGCTTATCGAATAAACCCGGCCTCTAACTGCTTGGAGAACTCTTCTTGAATTTTGAGGGAAACATCCGGTTTCATGCGACGGAGCTTCTACATGATGGGCTTTGACCCTGGAATAAGGGGAATTGTATGCTGACCGATGCTTGGTTAAACCCCTGGCATATCATGATAGGACCATGCGAAGACGTCTACATACTCTGAAAGTAGCTTGATAAGATCGTCCCGCTCTGATGGAGAAAGAGTTAAACCAATCTGAACTAGTTTTGAATCACTGCTGTTAGAAAGGTTGATTTTTTTTGTTTCCTCAATTATGGGCGTCCTGTTTTCATGATTTTCGATAGCTTTTAGAAATTCAAAGTCAGTTTCTTGTGAAGCAAAGTTGTTTGGATTAGGATTTGATTTTGAATTAGGACTCGAAGAGTAAGTAGAAATTGAAGTGTTATTGAAATCAGCAATCATTACATCGACTGTTTTGATTTGTAGCTCGGTCTTTAGTGGCACTTGATTGATGCAAGACTCTAGTTCTAGACACTTAGACTCATTGCTAGACTCGAAAATTGAATGACAGACTCTGGACCTGGACAAAGACACTAATCGTAAAGATAGTTCTCAGGGTATTCCCAGACATCTGCATTGTAATCGTCATAATCCTCGAAGATGGGACTGCATGCACAGATTTTCAGGGCTTGATCCTAGACTTGGTTCCATGTGCTGTAAGGAAATGCGGCGAAGCTTCCCTTGCATGAAGTGTTGAGCCCTAAGATGAACATTCTCACCATTTTTCCCTCTGGTAGCTCAGGTTGAATTGTACGAGCGGAGATTGCCCATCGGTGGTAGTATTCTTGAATGCACTCATCTTTTTCCTGGCGTACAACCGGCTTTTGCTTGATGAGAGTGTCTCGGAAGCTTGAACCTTTGAGGGTGAGGCAGGCAGGGCCATCTAGTATTTCCTCGAACCAAGGTTCTCCGAATAGTAGGTCGAAGTTAGTAGGCTCATTGATTACTAGGAACTCAACATTGTCGTAATAGGTGTCAAAGGAGAAAACCAGCTCAAGGACTCCAAAGACTTTGTATGTGACACCCTGGAGTTTGAAAGTTCGTTGGGCCCTCAGCATGAGATCGTACTTGGAGAATACTAAAGCCTTCCCGGTGGCGAGTGGACAGATGTTCTCTTGAATGTCGGTGGTTACCCTAGGCTCGGGGATCACTCAATTTTGAGCACTTGGAAGTAGATGGAAAAAGCTTGGAACCATAAGCTCGTAACCTGGTTGCATATTGTGGAGTTCAGATTGCATGGAAACTCCTCTTCTTCATCTTCGCAGTCATAGGAGATGGCTTGTACAGAGGGGGTTTTCTTAGCCCCGGGTGGTAAGGGTAAAGTCTTGTTGTCGACCATGTTCTGGATCAGGTGTTTGAGCTTGTAGCAGTCCTCGATTTCATGACCCTTCCCTTGATGGTATTTGCAATGAGCTGTCGGATCCCAACTCTTGGATCTTTTGTCAACTGGAGGATCGGGTGTTGGACCGATGGGTGCTATAACTTGTTTTTCGACCAGCCGGTCAAATGCCTCACTGTAAGACATCCCGAGGTTTGTGAAGACTCTTTGGGGCCTTCCTTGATAGTTGCGCTGGTTAGCATTGCTTTTGAAGTTGTTCGATTTGGGACCTTGAGGAGCCTCTAGGGCGTTAACCTCATGAACTTTGTGTGTTGTCTCAGGTCTCTTCCCCTTCCATTTTTCAGTTTGCGGAGCTGGGGCTGCGGGTGCTTTCATTAGGTCATCCTGTATGTAGACTATGATGTCGTAGGTTCTCTTGCAGCTTTCTAGACCTAGGTACTTCATGTGAGCATTGTATTTTGGAAGAAGACCGGCGATGAGAATCTTGACTAACTCTCTCTCGGAGGGCCGGGTTACCATTTGGGATGCCATTTCCCTCCACCGGTTGAGGTAAGTAGTAAAGCCTTCCTGAGGCCCTTGCCTGAGAACTTCTAGTTCCCTTAGAGTAGTTTGCAGCTGAATGTTGGGCTGATATTGCTCCATGAATGCTCGAGCAACCGCTTCCCAGGTATTCGTTTGATGTTCCTTGAGTGAATAGTACCACTTCTGGCAGACAGGTTCCAGAGACATAGGGAATACCACTGGGTATAGCTCGAGTTCGACACCCTTGATGGCCATTGTAGCTCTGAAGTTCTTGAGATGGTATTTGGGATTGTCAGTTGATTTGAACTTTGGAATGTCATTGGCGCAGAATTTGTCTGGCAGATTAGCCTTCTCCTTGAGGTTGTCCTCCATTGAGGTGTCAAAGTAGTTCTCTTGATTGGTAACCTTACTGACAAGACTCTCAATGTTCTTGGTTAAGTCATCAGTGGGCGCGCCCTGTTCCACGACACCCAATCGGTTGCTTATGCTCTCCACATTGGCACTGAGGCTGGCGAAAGCTGCTAGGAGTGGAGCGAGTTGATCAGAGGCAGACATTTGGAATGTTCCTTGAATGGGGCTGGGAGTCTGATTTGTAGGAGATGATCTGGCTGCTTGCTCGACACCGGCTATGCGGGAGGCTAGGGCTGCTGGAGTTCTTTTCAACCTCTCCCCTCTTCGGCGAACCCACAGGATCTTTGGACTCCTAGTTAGGACACACCAGACAATTTAGAACTTGGACTTCCCGACACATGATATGATATGCATGCAATGAATGAGACCTAGACTTGACTCTAAGTTCCACTCCGAAGATTCGGGATTTTGGATTTTGTACTTGTATTCGGGATTTGCAACCCGTTGGAAATGTTTGAGAGGAGCGTTCATTCTTTTGTGAAAGTTGGCTCTTGTACTAGAACTTGGAATGTCGAAAAAGAGTATTTCGATCTATTGGAAATTGGACTTATTTGAAGGGGATTTCAACCCGCTCTAGGATTTGGAAATTGGACTTGTACTAGGAAATTGATTTTTCAAGGGAATTTCGACCCATTGGACTTGGAATATTTGAAGGGAATTTCAACCCGATTGAAAGGGATTGATTTTGTATTATTTAAAGGGAATTTCAACCCGTCAATATTTTAGGGGAGTTTCAACCCATTGGACTTGGAATATTTGAAGGGAATTTCAACCCAATTGAAATTTGTATTATTTTAGGGGACTTTCAACCCGATTGAACAATTGGACTTGCATTGTTTCTGGGGATTTTCAACCCGATGGAAATATTTGGAATGGGGTTTGTATTATTTTAGGGGATTTTCAACCCGTCAATATTTTAGGGGAATTTCAACCCATTGGAATTGGAGTATTTGAAGGGAATTTCAACCCATTGGAATTTGTATTATTTCAGGGGATTTTCAACCCGTAGATGGAATCTTGAACTTGTATTATTTCCGGGGATTTTCAATCCGATTGAACAATTGTACTTGTATTATTTCTGCGGATTTTCAACCCGATGAAAATATTTTGACTTTTGTATTGGGAAGACGAGGATTTTTTTGTAACTTGAAGATGAG
Organism: Spinacia oleracea; assembly: GCF_020520425.1. NCBI lineage: Eukaryota > Viridiplantae > Streptophyta > Magnoliopsida > Caryophyllales > Amaranthaceae > Spinacia > Spinacia oleracea. The sequence goes on along the minus strand of NC_079487.1, from coordinate 42,231,977 downwards.
CTTGAAGTTTGAATTTTGAAATGGGAGAGACGCACTTTGTATGTAGAACACGAGGCTTTGTACTTTGAAAACTCCGGCATTGTGCCACCGTGGAGTTGAGGGATTGAATTTGGAAATTTGAAAGTCCGGCCTTATGTCGCCGTGGACTTGGAATTTTGAAGTATAGGACTTGAGGTTCGAAAGGTTGAACATAGAACTTGAGGTTTGAGTTGAAAATTCAGCATTGTGCCGGCAATGAGTTTGGATATTTGAACTTGAGGTTTTGAGATTGGAGTTAGCAACTTGAGTTTGAGGCTTCAAGACTTGAATGTTTGAAATAGGGAATCTGGCATGACGCCGTTGGCTTTGAGTTTTGAACTTGAAATTTGACTAGGAAATCCGGCATTATGACGCCGTTGGATTTGAAAATGGAAATGGAAGTTTTGACTAGAAAATTCGGCATTATGGCGCCGTTGGATTGAGTCTTGACTCGAAACTCGAAATTTGAACTAGAAAATCCGGCATTATGTGGACGTTGGATTTGGACTTGAAAATTGAGGTTTTGGACTAGAAAATTTGGATTGAACTTTGAAACTCGGAATTTGGACTAGAAAATCCGGCATTATGACGCCGTTGGATTTGGACTTGACTTGGAAACTTGAGATTTTGAAAATAGAAAATCCGGCATTACGACGCCGTTGGATTGCATTTGGAACTTGGAATTTTGACTCGAAAATCCGGCATCATGACGCCGTTGGATTGAATTTTGAACTTGAAAGTTGGAATTTGAAATGGAAAATCCGGCATTATGACGCCGTTGGATTCGAATTTTAAATTTATAGCTTGGACTTGAAAATCCGGCATTATGCCGCCGTTGGATTGATTTTGAATTTGTAGCTTGGAATTTGGACTCAAAAATCCGGCATTATGACGCCGTTGGATTGAACTTGAATTTGGTATTTGTGCGTGAGGCGTGTTTAAGGGTTTTGGCAAGCTAGAACTCGAGGTTAGCCATTCACGCGTGCAAAGACGCCCACACAATGCACAAGTAGCACGTTGTCACACTAATCATGAATATGAATGCGACATGCAAAGTTCTCAACCTAAGGTTGGTCTAAGTTTTGTATGATGCAAGTGGTCGGCTTTGGGTGTCAAAAGGTACTTGGCTAAGAGACGGATCCGGCAACAAGCTTTCACGTTCCGCCTAAAGGAAGTGTGTGTCGGCAGACGGCCTCCATACTTGACATCGGGAATGTCAAGCAAATGCCAAGTTTCGATAGGCGCGGAAATGGTCACACACTTTGGTCGGGAACCGTATGGAGAGCCACCATTTCGTTGCCCCCGGGGCTAGCCCGAATGTAGAATTTTAGGTTATGATACATATGAATAAACATAAATCATGCGGAAAAACCATAAAGCCAGGAAACATATTATTTACACATAATCATTTAGCATAATTCAGATGCATACACTTTGTAGCGTGCCCTCCCTAGCTGCGCCCGAACCCAACAAGAATAAGTCTTTAGGACTCCAAATGCGTCCCTTCGTAGATAGTCCACACCACGTCCGGATTCGCCTTAAGATTGACCAACTACAATCGCCCTTAAGGTACTATATATTTTCAGCTAATAGGGCAAGAATATGGCTGATTTTTCTACTTAAAAATTTTAGCTTTTTATTGTTTGAATACTTGAAAATATCTGTATAAATTATGAGCCCTTTAACTCATATTTATAGGCCATGGAATAAGTAATCGAATCCTACTAGGATACGAATTAATTAAATTAGAATCCTAGTAGAACTCTTATTTAATTAATTTATCTTTGAGGATTAGGAATTTAATCATTAAACAAATCCTATACACTTTAGGTTTCGTATGTGAACACAAACTCTACACGAGCATGACCCGCAAGCATGCAGGCCATGCCCGCGCACAGCCCACACGGCCGCTCGGCCCACGTGAGCTACAAGCCCACGCGAGCGCAGCAGCACTGCTCGCAGCCCACTGCTCGCAGCTGCGCGCGCTGCTACGGCCTGCTGGGCCTGGCGTGGCCTTGGCTTTTCGTGTGGCGCGCTGGCTTGCTGGACGTGGGCCTGGCTTCGTGCTGGGCCTTCGTCTAGCAAGCTCGTCCGATGTTATTTCGTACGATGCGCTTCCGATTAATTTCCTGATTCCGGAATTTATTTCCGATACGAACAATATTTAATATTTCCGATTCCGGAATTAATTTCCGTTTCCGATAATATTTCCGATTCTGACAATATTTCCGTTTCCGGCAGTATTTCTGATTCCGGCAATATTTCCATTTCCGATAATATTTTCCGATACGTACCATGTTTCCGTTTCCGGCAACATCTACGACTTGGATAATTTTTATATTTCCGATACGATCCATATTTCCGTTTCCGGCAATATCATCGTTTCCTGAGTATTCATTTCTTGCCTTTGACGATCTCATCTCCCACTCGAACCAAGATCCATCGATTCCGAATATCCATAGATGGAGTATTTAATGCCATTAAATACTTGATCCGTTTACGTACTATTTGTGTGACCCTACGGGTTCAGTCAAGAGTAAGCTGTGGATTAATATAATTAATTACACTTGAACTAAAGCGGCCTTTGTCGCTCGATGCTTGCTCTTGAACATAAGGTAAGGGTTGTCATCCTTATTATGTCCAGAGGTGTTTCTTGGTTTATGAGTTCAACTGATCAAATGAACAGATAATCATAGCCTATGATTCATCCGAGCACGGTCATGCATTTTACAGTTTCTAGCTCAACGAGTGGCCTTGTACAACTTTTAAGCATCTCATCCCAATTTATGGGAGGACAATCCCAATTTTGCGATCTTGAGATTAGACTTTTTTTGATAGGTGATTACCTGAGCGTTGCCTTTATAGCCTCCTTTTAGGGTGCGATGATTGGTCAACGTCAAAGTAACCAGTTCTCAAACAAGTAATCTCAAATCACTCAGGTATTGAGGATTTAGTGTCTAATAATTTTAATGAAATTTACTTATGACATATTTTCATCTCTTATAGTAAAGTTTCATAGGTTTGTCCGATACTAGTCTTCCCAAAGTAAGTATCTATGCAAATGATTACGACATTGCCATGTCCACATAGTTCAAGAAACAGAACTACTAGTCATCTTGCATTCTAGTCGTCTAACGTTTTCTATGCGTCCATCTTTATAGAATATTCCGACCAGGGACCATTTTCAACTTTTGACATCCAAGTTCACTTGATTGACATTTCTTAGTCACAGGACTGGTCCTGACAGTCTATCTTGAATATATCGTCAAATTGAAGGGACCCATCATTTAAAAAACCACAAATTAAATGGAAAATGAATTCTATTCATTTATTGTGAATGATTAACCAATAATGTTTTACAAAGTATTAAACTCTAAAACTTCAAAAAAATTTAACAAGGACATCAAAGCCATTCTCCAATATGCTTGATTCCCATAGCTGCAGTGTGCGAGTTGTGCTTCGCCTGCGGCAGAGGTTTAGTCAATGGATCTGATATGTTGTCATCAGTTCCAATCTTGCTTATGTCGACTTCTTTTCTTTCAACGAACTCTCGTAGAAGGTGAAATCTACGAAGTACATGCTTGACTCTTTGGTGGTGTCTAGGCTCCTTTGCCTGTACAATAGCTCCGTTATTATAACAATACAAGGCTATTAGTCCTTTAATGAAGGGGACTACACCAAGTTCTCCTATGAAATTACTTAGCCATATAGCTTCCTTTGCTGCTTCATGTGCAGCAATGTACTCCCCTTCAGTTGTAGGATCCTTAATAGTGCTTTGCTTAGCACTTTTCCAGCTTACTGCTCCTCCGTTGAGGTAGAAGACAAACCCAGACTGTGATCTGAAATCATCTTTGTCGGTTTGGAAACTTGCGTCCGTATAGCCTTTAACAATTAATTCATCATCTCCACCATAGACTAGGAAGTCATCTTTGTGCCTTTTAAGGTACTTCAGAATATTCTTGGCAGCAATCCAATGTGCCTCTCCTGGGTCTGACTGGTATGTGCTCGTAGCATTGAGTGCGTACGCAACATCCGGGCGTGTACATATCATAGCATACATTATTGAACCAATCAATGATTGATATGGAATCCCATTCATTCGTCTATGCTCATCAAGTGTTTTTGGGCATTGAGTCTTGCTTAGAGTCATTCCATAAGACATGGGTAGGTAGCCTCGCTTGGAGTCTGCCATCTTGAACCTATCAAGCACCTTATTGATATAAGTGCTTTGACTAAGTCCAATCATCCTTTGAGATCTATCTCTGTAAATCTAGATGCCCAATATGTACTGTGCTTCTCCTAGATCCTTCATCGAAAAACATTTCCCAAGCCAAATCTTGACAGAGTTCAACATAGGAACGTTATTTCCGATAAGCAATATGTCGTCGACATATAATACTAGAAAAGCAATTTTTCTCCCACTGACCTTCTTGTATACACAAGATTCGTCTGCGTTCTTGATGAAACCAAAGTCACTGACTACTTCATCAAAATGTATATTCCAGCTCCTGGATGCCTGCTTCAATCCGTAGATTGATTTCTTTAGCTTGCTTACCTTTTTAGCATTCTTTGGATCCTCAAAACCCTAAGGCTATGTCATAAACACAGTTTCTGTTAAAACGCCGTTTAAGAAAGCGGTTTTGACATCCATCTGCCATATTTCGTAATCGTAATATGCAGCGATTGCTAACATTATCCGAATAGATTTTAGCATTGCAACTGGTGAAAAGGTTTCATCGTAATCCACACCGGGGACTTGCCTGTAACCTTTTGCAACCAATCTAGCTTTGAAAACTTCAAGTTTCCCATCCTTGTCCTTTTTCAGTTTGAAAACCCATTTGCTTCCATTGGCTTGGTAGCCATCTGGCAAATCGACCAAATCCCAAACTTGGTTTTCAGACATGGAGTCTAATTCAGATTGCATCGCTTCTTGCCATTGCTTGGAGCTAGGGCTCGTCATAGCTTGTTTGTAAGTCGCAGGTTCATCATTTTCAAGTAAAAGAACATCATAGCTCTCGTTCGTCAAATACCTAAGTACCTTTCCGGTTGAGATCTATATCTCTGCGATCTACGCGGGGTTACATCTCTAGATTGTCCATGATTCTCACCAGAAACTTCTAAAGATCTCTGAGTTTCATCCTGAATGTCATCTTGAGCATTCTCTAGAGTTTGTTGTTCGACTCGAATTTCTTCGAGGTCTATTTTTCTCCCACTTGTCATTTTGGAAATGTGATTCTTTTCCAAAAAGATACCATCTCGAGCAACAAACACCTTGTTCTCAGATGTATTGTAGAGGTAATACCCCTTTGTTTCCTTTGGATAGCCCACAAGGATACATTTGTCAGATTTCACTACAAAAAAACGCGGCACATTGTGACGCTTTTTGGGACAAATTGCGACGCTCTAAAGTGTCGCTATTTCACATAGCGACGCTTTGGGAGAGGGTCGCTATTTTCATTGCCGCTATTTACCGACGCTTTAGAGCGTCACAATTTGCAAAACAGCGATGTATTTCTCCGTCGCTAATTGGGATATAGTGACTATATAGGGAGTCGCAATATTTAGACTATATAAAGCGTCACTATTTGCACGCGTATAGACACATTTTTCCGCCACTATAAACCATATAGAGACGCTTTAGACACCCGAAATATATAGACTCTTATTAGAGTCACTATATGTTTACTTTCGTGCGAGGTCTCTCCATTCCCTCCAAAATAATTTAGACCCTTTGAAGCGTCACAATTTGCATCATATTATTTTTCATATATACGTAATAATTTAGAGACTTTGGAGCGTCACAATTTGCATCATATTTTTTTTCATATATATATATATATATATATATATATATATATATATATATATATATATATATATATATATATACTTAAAGCAACATATATATATATATATATATATAACATCATGCTATGATTCATATATATACTTAAGTAGTTAATTTAGAAAAAGTGATAAAAATCATCTATACATTAAATTAATTCGCAGAGTCTAGTCAAACTGAAATAAAAGCGATAGTTTTAAAACAAAAATAACTTTTTAACTAGCATTATCATTTTTTCTACAAGATAGTCCAAAACTAAATAAAAACAAGGTTACGAACAAGTAAACCTATCCTTATGCTAGCTTAGCTTCAAGATAACTTGTTCATCTCTTGATCTACATTTACTATTACCACTTGAATCATCAATAATCTGCAAAGAAAATTTATGTCAAATATATATGAATTGAGTATGATGAACATTCCATAAAATCAAGGGAAAATTAACAACAAGGTCAAGAACAATGTTAAAGAATCATGATTAGTTGTTTACCTTAGTAATAATTCCATAAAGAAAGGTAACAAAGAATCACATTTTAATCAGTTGATAGAGAACACAGAACGATAACAATACCACACAGATAGAACAGAAGTCTCAAGTTCTGGATTTGGAAGAAATCCTGATAATAAAATCAGCAGCTCAAACAAGTAACCACTCTAAGCTACAAGCATATAGAAGTAAGCAACTACGGACTACCAATCTCATGAATCCCTAAACAACACCTCAATAACAATTCAATTACTACTCAATTCAATCACTACTAAAGTACTAATCATAATCTAATAATCAGTAGTCTACTGGTTGGGTGCTGATATATTGCAACAGATTCTTGCTTGCTGCAACTGGCCACATTTTTTTCCTCTGCTTCTTAATTCTAAAATACAATTAGATAATGTGACTAATTATTGATCAGTCTTGGAAAGCTGTGGCATGTGAGCTTGTGGCTAATGATTGATAATTTACTTACACATGTTCAGGAGCTCTTATCAAGTTATGCATCCAACTACAAATGTAAGACATCAATGGACTAGAAGACATCTACAAGCTTGGCCTACATGTCACAATAGTGGACTAGAAGACATCTGCAAGCTTGGCCTACCACAAGACAGCAGAATTCTTGGCCTACCACAGTCATGGCAGACTAGCTGAGTTTCATGGCACACTAGCTGAGATGGTTGCCAAAAAAAAGACTATCGAGCTATATCACCTTAGAATGATGAATCACCGTAAAAAATACTAGCAGACTAGCTGTAGTTATGTATCGTTCTCTTAAGAAAAACTGCAGTATGCTATTAGTATCTCTAATGCAGTATGTGAAATTGTTTCTAAACATGAGTCACATCAATATTCGCAAATGAAAATACAATGACCTACCTCAATTGGAAATAACATTATTCGCGAAATGAAACCAGCCCAGCATACTCAGCAGTACAACACAAACTCCTCCCAGAAAACCGTGAGTCCAGAAACTTAAACTACATCCCAAAGCACAGGAAACATGCAGCATACAAGATATTTGAACCAGCTAGCCATGCACACACAATCACAATTTAAGAGGGTTCGGACTTCATAATAAGGAAAAATCAGACCAAGGGAGCAATAGCAATAGCAGCAGTAGCAATCTACTCGCTTTTACTTAGTCCTATTTATGCCAACTTTTTGTTCTCAATTTATCATCTTCCACCCCATTCCACGGGACTCAATTATATTTAATAATTCTCTTACTCTCAATCTCTTTCCTTCTAAAAGAAAAAGGTAGTAAGGTAACCACTTGAGTATCTTGATTTCTCCTTAGTTTTTGTTGTTAAAGTAGCTAATCAGGAAAACGGAGGTTGTACCATGTGGGTCAATTGCAAATTGCATTTTCTACTTGTGAGGAAAAGGCAGGACGACTAAACTCTGACAGCATGGGGTAGGATCCATGCTAAGAAGCTAGATATTATTGTATTAATGTTTCTTCTGTTTACATGTCTACACTAACTCAAACTAGAGAAAGATGGAACACAATAGTCAACTTCACCAAGAACGACATACTGCTGAGACCACTCTCACCAAGAACGGCATTAAATCGCTTAGAAAAAGAGAAAAAGAGAACCTATGAAGTGAAACCGACCCTTTCACATCAATTCAAATACACAATATTCTGTCAAGCACAACAACTTTCTAGGTACATGAAGACATGAAGTAAGAATTAAACAAATTAAAGGAAAAACATCCAAAACATCATAGAGAAAATGAAGAGGAGAGATCGAAGAAAATGAAGAGTGAGAGCACCGACATTCATAGAGAAAGAGAAAGGGAGAAGAAAAAGGGAGGAAATCATAGGAAAATGTTGAGGTTTCTCTCTCCTCTGGGCAAGGCAATAGAAATATAAGGGCAAAAACGTACCAACACTGCTACTAAGAAAAACGAAAGAAGGAAAAAAAGGGCGAAACAGACAAAGTACTATTGCTCGTGAATAGTAACAAGCGAGTCCTTGCTTTTAAAGAGTTAGAGGTATATATATTAAGGCAACAAAATTTTCATTCTAGTTGTTGTTGATTCCCTCATCACCATTGCCATCGTCACCCTTTGCGGCTCACCATCCACAAATGCCAAGGCTACTAGAGAAAGATCACCTGAGGCCCTGAGCACAAGGTATTATAATTTTCATGTTGTTTATATCTTCCATTCTAAAGAATAAAAAAATGCAGAAAATATGATTAAATACTGGTGGCAGGACTCCAAGGAATTCAGCCAAATCCATAATACAAGAGAACTTGACATGTCTCACATTCAAGAACAAGAACAGGAACTCCAAGACAATCACAATAAGCTTCCACCTTCATCCCAATTCAAGGTTCGTGTAGTAATGTCTTAAAAGAGGAGGGTATTGGTAATAAAAGACAGGCAAGTACTGACAGTAAAGAAGGACCTCAAGAGCACACTCAAATTGAAGCATGTGAACAGAAGGGCATAACTACAATCAACTCGAAAAACAATGGAGTTTCCTCACAACCACCCAATGATCTTGTCAAAAGAAGCATCGAAAGAGAAGAACCAAACAATAAAACTGGACAAAACCCAAATCTAGGCAGAACTGATCATAACAGAACAGATCATCATATGACCAGAAATAATCAGAACTGATAAGAAATAATCGACGGTTTTGATCCTGTCAAAAGAAGCATAGAAAGAGCGGAACCAAACAATAATTCCAGCATTGCAAATGATGGTTATTCGAGACGAAGATAAGAAAAACCGTACAAAACCCAAACCTAGGAAGAACTGATCAGAACAAAACTGATCTGAACAGAACTGATCAGAACTAATTTGATCAGAAATAATAAGAACGGATCAAAACTTTCTCGTAAGAGGCTATGTTTTGCACTATGGAAGGTATGAACGATGGTATACATTTTGTTACTTGGGCACCCTTGCAAAAATCTGCATTTAACTTCAATCTTTTGCCAATTGATTAGAAAGTGCTTGAATAATGATATTACTTAGTGATCTCGTGGCACATATTGTAAAAAGTAATGCAAATCAACGATATTACTTAGTGATCTCGTGGCACATATCAAATGTGCCACAATATTGTAAAAAGTAATGCAATTCAACGATATTACTTAGTGATCTCGTGGCACATATCACATGTGCCACAATATTCGTGTTTTTAAGTTCTTATCTACTTATCACCTATAGCAACTGAAATGCAACAAACCAAATAAGGTTGAAAAGTATGCCCCATTTTAAGTTTATCATCACTAAATGACTAGGCGCTCTTGTATTTACCTTCCCATAGCAAGGAGGAGCTATAAGCCTATAATCAATCAAAGAACAATTATAAGAAAGACATCCCTTCCTGTACAAGAATCAGATTACAAAACTAACAAGTACACCAACGACCCAACAAGAACAAACAACCTAACCACCAAAAACAAAATGCAACAAAAAAAAAACTACAGTCAAGCTAAGTCATCAAAGACAAAAACAACATAAAACACGCAGAACGGCATACTGGCAGAAGATTAAGCAGAACAGAACCAAACAGAAAATCAGATCAAAGAAGAAGCAGATCAGAAGAACAATATTCACAGCAGCAATCATTAGCAATTCAATACCACCAGCATAACAGACATCAAACAACCCAACCGTTATAACAAATTAACAACAAAAATAGGCGTTCTCCTTCCCAAACTGCAGAGCCGGACAAATTTCAGAAGCTCAGCTCATGGCAAGAAAACACGGGCAGCACAACAACTTTATCTCACAAAACCTGAAGCTAAAAAAGGACATCACTTCCTCACTAACATTCTATGCCCTAAACACAAACAACCTAACCACCAAAAACAAAATGCAACAAAAAAAACTACAGTCCACCTAAGTCAAAGATGGGATACTTTGCAAAACTTGGAATTAAATACATTTCTGAACTCCTGGTGATGCCTTTCATCTCTAATCAAGTGGTTGTCTGATGGATGTTGTAGGAAAGTGTCACTTGGCAAAATTGTATTGCATTGAGTAAATATTTATACAAGTGCACATAGGTATTACATTATTACAGTATAAGACATAAGAAAACTACCTGAAATATATGTGGATTATTTACATATCATATCAGATGTGGTAGTACTACACTCAGCTATACAAAGAAATTGGTAGTAAAATACTACCACATCTGATATGATATGTAAATAATCCTAAACGCTTAAGTCCAAAGTTAATCCAAGCAACCATTTAATCCAATGAGAAAACTTCAAGTTATGACTTCTGCAAGAAAATTTTGTTCTAGATATATGCTATAATTCCATCTCCCAAGTCAAATGTTAAATTTAAGTAGATCACCCAGCCGGAGAGATGTGGTTGTGCCAAGTTAAGGATTATGAGATGATCACCAGGATGTAGGTCTTGAAAATAAGGCTTCTATCTAGTTCAAACCTAAACTAACTTTGAGGAAAACACCACAGAGAAAAACAACCTTTACTTTTATTACTACAACTGAGCGCGACCATTTTTAATACAGTTCAGAGTCTTCTCAAATAACGTAAAAGAATTTATTCTTTTGGTAGTGGCCAGTCCATTATCTTTTAGGTAAAGAATTTTGAGAATAATATTTTAGCAATTACAAGATTAAGGTTGAATCAACCTTTACTGCAGCCTAGGCAAGAGCTTCACGAATAGTTCTGATGTAATGATAATGAAATAGTTTAAACGTAATTAACCATATTTGTGTATTTGTTAAAATGGAAATTGGCAAGTTAGATCAGGAACAGTGCAACTCAAACGCTAATTTGATATTTTGCACAAGTGGATATTATTATAATTAATTGACTTTTATCCTAACCCGTATAATCAAATAAGAAGTTTAATTTGCAAGTTAAATCCTTCGAGAATTTCCATTCACCATCTATGAGTACGAAAAAAAGAATATGAATAATTCCAAAACGACAAAGATTACCACGTAAGGCAGGATTACTTAGTTCAAGGAATGAACTGAAATACACCTCCTTTTCAAAATACTCCAAATTCGTGGTTAAATCTCTCAGATTTTGACCATTAATTACTACCAAACCATAGTAAAACTAACCAAATGATAATCATAAGAAACTGATCTACCAGCAGGTTCTTCACATTATAACTCAATACATTTTTTGACAAATTAATGGACAAAGTTACCAGGCTTTGATTACCAAAATAAAATGTGGTCTATCATTCTGAAATGATGAATTTCAAACTAAGGACTTTTGTTAGCTCATCATTATAAGGAAATCATTGAAGCCATATATGTGGGCCGAACCTATGCATAAATAAATAACCTTTATCATCAATAAAAGAAATATATGTTCACAAGGATGCTGCCACTAAGTTAAGCAACTTGCTCCAGATAAATTATTCGCAGGATTGTTTTACATCAAAGGAGAAGCTATCAACGGCACAACAACACTGGAGGTAAGCAGTCTCTTCACTTGATATACTTCCGTCCTAATTTAAACCCAACTCTTTTAGCAAGAAATCAGTAAACGAGTTTATATCACAAGAGAAACTCATTATTTCCAAATTTTCCCTAATTACAGATGAGTTTTCATTAAGGAAAACTTAGAAGCTTATGAAGTTATTGAGTTTAGACATTTAAATAACACAAGAGCATCCCAGAAGTCGCACTTGCAAAAAACGTTAAAGAAAAAAGGAGCAAAGGTGTGAAAGAAAGCTGCTAAGTATTGAAAAATACGAGTCTAAAATTTTTTGAACAAGGCAGGTTTATCATATGAGATGGAATCAAAGCAATTCCCCACCCCAAGATTAAGTTAAATCATCCTGCAATCAAGAAAAAATCTCAAAATTTACTATGCAAAGCCTCCTTTCCCCGGGAGTCACCCAAAGAACAAGCAATGGGGAAATATAAAGTTCATCTGATCATGGAGCTAGTATAATTTAGACAATCAAGAAGCTCTCAAATTAACAATAAATCATACATTTTCGGCAACAGAAGTAAAAAAAAAAGGCAAAAACCTAACCTGGAAGATCGAGTTACTAGAGCGAATTTATCCGATACACCAAGGAAGCAGCAAATCATAAACCAGAGGATGCTCTCCAATAAAAACTCCAGAGAAAGCAGCGAATTTAACTTGAGTTTGTTGGGAAAATTTTGAATTCAATTGGGATTTTCCATGAATATATAGAATGAGAGTGAGAGAAAGTGGGCTGAACTGAGAGAATTGAGGGATTTGATTGTTCTAACGTACAGGTTGAAAAAGAAATCCAAGGAATTCGTTAATGGTGCTGAAGGTGAAGAGGCGTGAAGACGGATTCATCGGGAGGAGGTTAGGGTTTGGAGCTAGGTCAGTGAGGAGGTTGAGGGAAACGTGGGAGATGAGGTGAGTGTAAAGCGCGATTCAGCAAAAAATTTAGGAGAATAGGCGGGATCCTTTTTAGCCTGAATGTGTAATTGGTTTTGCGGGCTTACAAACACGTGGGGTATCACGTGTCTTTTTTTGGCTAATAGCGACGCTATAGACCGTCGAAATATGTTTCGACTGTTTAAACCGTCGCAATTTGAAAATTTATATCCGCGCCCCCAAAACTCGTTGCGACCCTTTGTCACACTGCCGCAATTATTCCGTCTAAATATGTACCCTTTTTTTGTAGTGTTTTGGATGAAGTTTGTCTGAAATTAATCGTTTGACGTATACTTCACATCCCCAAATCATAAGAAAAGACACGTTTGGAGGCTTTCCAAACCATAACTCATATGGAGTCTTTTCAACAGCTTTAGACGGAGCTCTATTTATAGTGAGTGCGGCTGTATTTAGTGCATGTCCCCAAAATTCTATTGGAAGTTCGGCCTGACCCATCATTGATCTAACCATGTCTAGCAAGGTTCTGTTCCTCCGTTCCGACACACCGTTCCATTGTGGTGTTCCAGGAGGAGTCAATTCTGATAGAATTCCACATTCTTTCAGATGGTCATCAAATTCATAGCTCAGATATTCACCGCCTCTATCAGACCGCAGTGCCTTAATCTTCTTGCCTAATTGATTCTCTACTTCACTCTGAAATTCCTCGAATTTGTCAAAGGATTCAGACTTATGCTTCATTAGGTAGACATAACCATATCTACTGAAGTCATCAGTGAAAGTGATAAAGTAGCTGAAACCACCCCTAGCATTTGTACTCATTGGTCCACATACATCTGTATGGATTAAACCCAATAGTTTAGTTGCTCTTTCTCCAACTTTAGAGAAAGGTTGCTTTGTCATTTTGCCAAGTAAACATGATTCGCACTTACCATAATCCTCTAAGTCAAATGGTTCTAGAATTCCTTCCTTTTGAAGTCTTTCCATGCGTTTCAAGTTATTATAGCCTAATCGACAATGCAATAGATAGGTGAGATCTGAATCATCCTTTTTAGCCTTTTTGGTATTTATGTTATAAACTTGTTTGTTGTGATCTAATAAATAAAGTCCATTGACTAATCTAGCAGATCCATAAAACATCTCTTTAAAATAAAACGAACAACTATTGTCTTTTATTAAAAAGGAAAATCCCTTAGCATCTAAGCAAGAAACAGAAATGATGTTTTTAGTAAGACTTGGAACATGGAAACACTCTTCCAGTTCCAAAACTAGCCCAGAGGGCAACGACAAATAATAAGTTCCTACAACTAATGCATCAATTCGTGCTCCATTTCCCACTCGTAGGTCGACTTCACCCTTGCTTAACTTTCTACTTCTTCTTAGTCCCTGTGAATTGGAACATAAGTGTGACCCACAACCTGTATTTAATACCCAAGAAGTTGAATTAGCAAGTATACAGTCTATAACGAAAATACTTGAAGATGGAACGACTGTTCCGTTCTTCTGATCTTCCTTTAGCTTCAAGCAATCTCTCTTCCAATGCCCTTTCTTCTTGCAGTAGAAGCATTCGGATTCAGAAGTGGGTTGACTGACCTTCCTCTTTTCAGACTTGGCGCCAGTTTGCTTAGTTGGGCTGGCCTTTTTGCCACCTTTCTTAGCATTCCTCTTCTTTCCAGATTTCTTGAACTTGCCCCCACGCACCATAAGCACATCTTGCTTATGACTTTTGAGCGTCTTTTCAGCGGTCTTCAGCATACCGTGAAGCTCAGTGAGCGTTTTGTTCAGACTATTCATACTGTAGTTCAGCTTGAACTGATGATACCCGTTATGAAGAGAATGGAGGATGGTGTGTACAGCCATTTCCTGAGAGAACTGCTGATCCAGCCGACTCATATTCTCAATGAGTCCAATCATTTTGAGAACATGTGGACTTACGGGCTCGCCTTTCTTAAGCTTGGTCTCAAGAATTTGCCTATGAGTCTCGAATCTTTCGACCCGAGCCAGATCTTGGAACATGTTCTTTAACTCACTGATGATCGTGAAAGCATTTGAGTTGATGAACGTTTTTCTGTACATCTGCACTCATGGTTGCAAGCATTAGACATTTCACATCCTTGTTGGCATCAATCCAACGATTGAGGGCTGCCTGAGTGACCCCTTCGCCTGCGGCTTCGGGCATCGCCTCTTCCAGGACATACTCCTTTTCTTCCTGCATAAGAACTATTTGCAAGCTCCTTTGCCAGTCAAGGAAGTTTTTCCCGCTCAACTTCTCCTTTTCGAGAATTGATCGAATGTTGAATGAATTGTTGTTTGCCATAATTAAAACTACAATTGAAAAAGAATAAACAAATAAATAATCATTCACAGTTTCTTTTAATAAACATAAATTCTAGCATACATGCATAATTCAATGTTTATTAAGCATTTTATTCAAGTTATGTGTTCCGGCAGGTGTGAATAAAATGATTCCTAGATCCTAAAATCCATAAAAGAATTAAGCACATTATGTATTTAGACTCAATTCTAAAATATTTTAGGTAAGCAAAAGCCTTTTGCTAATAGTCTAGATACTACTCTTGGTTAATAGGTACGTCTAAGAACTTATTAGGTAAACCTATCGATTTTGCCACGATATAAACGGACTCCTTACTTATATCGTTGAGTTTCACCAAAACTAACATGTACTCACAATTATTTGTGTACCTTACCCCTTTAGTATCGATAAGTAACACCTCGCTATGGCGGAAAACTATTACTAAGATCGATGTAAAGGATATCCAAGTAAGCGTTATTTTGGCATAGCACCTTTTAACTCAATTTTTAAGTTTGGAACTTAAGGCTCTTACTATGTTGGTTAGATTTTAACTGAACTAAAATCCTTAATCATGCAACATAATCAAGCTGTGATCTCATGCATATTTAAGACTTATTTAAAAGCAATAAATAACTTAAAGCATGCATAAGATAAATGTGATCTAGTATGGCCCGACTTCATCTTGAAGCTTCAACTTCAAAGTCCGTCTTGAAAATGGATTGGAAACTTCTTCTTGAATTTCACCGTGGGAGGCGCCATTTTCTTCAAATAGGATAAGCTATAATTAAACTAATTACAACTATTTGATGGTACGCAGATCATATTTGAATTGAAAAATAAATTTGGTGCTTTAGACCAATTACATTCAAATTAATGGTACGCAGACCATATTTTCTATCCTATTTGGGCCATACTAGTCACTTTATAACCTGCAAAACAGTACATATACAATATATACCATTCATCTATTCGTTATCATGAATGGCCCACATAATTGCTTAGTTAAAACACATTGTATGCATCACATAAATATTTGCAGCAATTAATTAAGGGCACCAATAATCTACCAATTATTCAGTCCTTATTAATTCTAATCAAGTTGTTTAACCTTAAAGGATTTGTAGACCTAATCAAGAGTTTATGACTAAAAATGCTCCCACTTAAACCAATAAATTCATATGCTTTACTAAGTTTAAGCATAAAAATGTATTTCTAGTCTAACCGGAAACATACAAATTTAATTAAAATTTAAAGCTCATATAAATTTATAATTGAATCCATTTTATTTAATTTATTTTCAGTTGATTTAAATTAATTCAAGGTTTAATTTTAGTAAAATAATTAGTATAAATTAAAATTTATAATAATTATAATATTCCAAATTAAATCCGAGAAAACAATTTAAATTATTAAATTTAAAATTAATTAAAATTATTTCCGAAATGAAATTCCTAAATTAAAATTTAAGACGAACCAATCGGGTCAAGACATGGCCATGGGCTTGCGTCCATACCTCGTCAAGTCCAACGAGCAACAAACCCCTTGTCACTCGATTGATCGTACCGCAAAGCCCAAGCAACAACGCATCAATGCGTCAAGCCCAGCGAGCCAAGCTTGCGCGCAGCCCACTCGCCCAACGCCTTGGCGCGCTGCCGGGCAACGCTTGCTGGACAGGCCAGCCAACGCTGCCCGCGTGCACGTTGTGCTGCGCTTGTCGCTGCCTTGGCGTGCTGCTGAGCGAGGCAACGCATGTGTGGCGCAGCATCCATCACTGCCCACGCGTGCTTGCCTCGCTCGCTGCACTTGCTCGCCCGTTGCCCCATTGCCCACACGCGTAGCACACGCCCCTTAGGCGCTTAGCCTTGCGCATGCCACGCTCGTTGCTCGCTGCATTCGTACCGCATGGGCGACGAGCTCCCTTGCTCGTCGTCTCGTGCCCGCACTATACAACACCCCTTAAGGGTAACACGTAGCTTCCATTGCTTTGTGCGTGCAACATTTATGGGCGTTTTCATAAAAATTTAAAATTTTTAATTTAAAATTAATGACAAATTAATAAAGCATATTAATTTCATAATTTTTGGGCGAAAAATCGAAAATCAATTAATTTCCGATTAACATGGATTCAAATTTAGGTCATAAAAATTAAAAGTTTAACATAAATTAACAATTTTTATGGTGGATTTTAATCATGGATACCTAATTAAATTATTAATTAATTATGAAAAACAAATCAATTCTAAATTATTCGAATTTCAACAAATTAATCATAATTACAAATTAGGTTGTATAATTAACAAGTCTAGGAATTCATAATTGTTAAACATATACAGTAGGTCAATCAAAAACTCAAGATTTATCAACAAGAATCGCAAATACTTAATTTAACATCTTAAATTTACAAACTTTTGCGTTCGAAAAACTAAAACCTCCGAAAAGTCATAGTTAGGCTTCGAATTTGGGAATTCTGGGTTCCGCCGAAAAACTACAGAATTGACACAAAAATCACTCCATTTGGATGAGTAACGAAGAAACTGCCGAAAAACTGCGTACATATAATTAAATAAACGCAATTTGCAATTAATTACGAAAATTTATCACCCCTTTAATTCTTTGCAAATTTGTAACATTTAACCATGTTCATGCAATTTAGATTATGAAAATAATAAGAGGCTCGTGATACCACTCTTAGGTTATGATACATATGAATAAACATAAATCATGCGGAAAAAAACCATAAAGCCAGGAAACATATTATTTACACATATTCATTTAGCATAATTCAGATGCATACACTTTGTAGCGTGCCCTCCCTAGCTGCGCCCGAACCGAACAAGAACAAGTCTTTAGGACTCCAAGTGTCATCCCTCCGTAGATATTCCACAGCACGTCCGGATCCGCCTTAAGATTGACCAACTAGAATCTCCCTTAAGGTACTATATATTTTCGGCTAATAGGGCAAGAATATGGCTGATTTTTCTACTTAAAAATCTTAGCTTTTTATTGTTTGAATACTTGAAATTATCTGTATAAATTATGAGCCCCTTAACTCATATTTATAGGCCATGGCATAAGTAATCGAATCCTACTAGGATACGAATTAATTAAATTAGAATCCTACTAGAACTCTTAATTAATTAATTTATCTTTTAGGATTAGGAATTTAATCATTAAACAAATCCTATACACTTTAGGTTTCGTATGTGAACACAAACTCTACACGAGCATGACCCGCAAGCGTGCAGCCCATGCTCGCGCACAGCCCACACGGCCGCTCGGCCCACGTGAGCTACAAGCCCACGCGAGCGCAGCAGCACTGCTCGCAGCCCACTGCTCGCAGCTGCGCGCGCTGCTACGGCCTGCTGGGCCTGGCGTGGCCTTGGGTGTTCGTGTGGCGCGCTGGCTTGCTGGACGTGGGCCTGGCTTCGTGCTGGGCCTTCGTCTAGCAAGCTCGTCCGATGCTAATTCGTACGATGCGCTTCCGATTAATTTCCTGATTCCGGAATTTATTTCCGATACGAACAATATTTAATATTTCCGATTCCAGAATTAATTTCCTTTTCGAATAAATATTTAATGTTTCCGTTTCCGGAATTATTTTCCGATTCCGATAATATTTCCGATTCTGACAATATTTCCGTTTCCGGCAATATTTCCGATTCCGGCAATATTTCCATTTCCGATAATATTTTCCGATACGTACTATGTTTCCGTTTCCGGCAACAACTACGACTTGGATAATATTTATATTTCCGATACGATCCATATTTCCGTTTCCGGCAACATCATCGTTTCCGGAGTATTCATTTCTTGCCTTTGACGATCCATATTTCCGTTTCCGGCAATATCATCGTTTACGTACTGAACCGCATTTATTAGACTTAATATTATATGCATACTTGGACCAAGGGCATTATTTCCTTCATGTAGAACACATCCGTTTGGGCAAAGGTAGAAATTCATTTTGCCCCAATGTGGTTTGCGAAAAATGCATGAAATGCCTAGAAATTGAAATTGAAATCGTACTTGAATTTGTATTTGTAAAGCCCGTTTTTCGGCACTCATTCACGAGGCTTGGGAGCGTCCTTCCAGATGCAAAAACAGACTAACTCCCAACACGAAAAGTTGAGCAAAAGTGGGCGACAAGCCACTTGAGCCACTGTCCTGGATACAGGCAGCGGCGTTGGGCGCAGGGGCTGCGCTTGGCGCCAATGCTGGCATCCAGTACTTCGGTAGATCAGTGGCTGGTTGCTCGAAATCTGCTCTCATTTTCGAAATTGAAATTAGAAAATTCCCCAGTGGAGTCGCCAAGAATTGTAGGGGTTTTTTTATGTCCTCCCTTTTCCTACAAGCGGCAGTTCGTTTAGAGAACCGTTTGAACTTTGTTTTTGCACCTCGAAGGAGTCGCCACCAAACTTTATTTTGGGAAAACCGCAAAATGACTCTATTTTTGGATAAGGCCTTGAATCCTTGAAACGGATGGGTGAGATCCGGGCTCGGGAACGAAAATGCTTATTCAGCGAGCTTTAGAAATATTCAAGTACGTTGGAACAACATAGTTTCGAAAATAAACCCTAATATTAGACTATGTGGGTTTGAAACTTAGAGCAAAATAGAATTTCTAATTGTACGGTGGTCACTTTGCTTTAAAGATTGATTTAAGGAACCTAAGGCCGGTTTGTCCAAAAATATCTTCGTTAAGCGTGATGTAACCTTTGGATTTTGTTGTATTTAGCATGTTGGTGATGAAAGCGATAAAGCACATAAAGCAACATCACAATACTAAATAAAGTGCGGAATTAGTAAATACAAGACCCCCTAAAAAAGGACTAGGGAGTAGGTCCACATTGCCTAGAAATAGACTAGGCAAGTAAAGGTGCGAAATTGAAATTGCGATATTGAAATTGCGGTATTGAAAGTGCGATATTGAAAGTGAGATATTGAATGGTGCGATATTGAAATTGCGATATTGAAAGGTGCATAATGGAACTTTGTACTTGGGCACATGAGATTCGAACGCCAAGCGGCTCCTTAAAAATAAGTGCTTCCGACAAGAATTCAAAGCCAAAAATCTCAACTTCGGAGAGGTTGCTCAACCCAAATGTCCTAGATTTTGCATATTGAACTTGAAATTGAAAGCTTGAATATTGAAAGGTTTTAACTTGAAAAGATTGAAACTTGAACTTGAAATGATTGAAATTTGAAAACTTGAACTTGTATATTGAAATTTGAAGACTTGAACTTGTATATTGAAAAATGGAGTTTTGAATCTCAAAAGATTAAACCATTAAATGCTAAAAGGTGTCATCTTTGATTACTCCATGCTTGAAGGTGATTCTAGTTCATAGAGATGAATTTAAGCAACCTTGAACATCCTTGAATCTTGAAAGTTTGTATTTTGAAAAAGTTTGTATTTTTGAAAAAGCATGTATGATTGTTGCAAGTGGTGTTTTTTATGGCAAAAAACACCAACTTTCTAATCATTTGAAATCAAAATAGCATGATTGATTGAAATGGGATTCGGATTTACCTAGTTAGGCTTAGGCACGAGCTCCCAATTGCTCTTGAATTTTGGAATTTGTATGTGTTTTTGAAGAGTTTTGAAGTTTGTATTGTGAGGAGTAATGTCGAAATCACGACGTTGTATGTGTTGTGCTCCCCCTTTTTTCGACGGAAATAAGGGCTATTTATAGGAGGGGAATGGTGCAAAACACCAGCACATGCCAGCGCTGCGCGCTGCTGAGGTGGCTTGAATGCCGCCAAAAGGGACGGAAAGATGTCGTCCTTGATTTGTCTTGTATGGGTGTACCTTCGTACGAATAGTACGATGTTTGGAATGTAGTGTTTTCTTGGAGGTTAAGGCTTGAATTTGCCTCTAAAAACAAGCCTTTCTCGGGTTTTTGAATTCCGGTTTTACGGGACGGGGCCCGGCATGCTCGGTTTTGTGGGTCAGCGCCCGAATTTGACTTGCCTTATATGATTTTGAGTGGAAAAGGCCTAGTAAAACCAATGGAATGGTCCACTAGTTGAGATTGAACTTGGATTTTGAAATTGGATTTTGGAAGTTGTATTTTGTACCGAGTTCCGCGAGGGGAACGGTCTCGGGGATTGGATTTTGGACCTTGGATCTTGGAGGTGTTCTTAGCAATTGGGTTTTCCGCCTGGAGTTACTCCAATCGCCTAACAAGGATAATGGTATCGTCATCATCCCAAAGGGGAGACACAAATTAGGTGTCTACACCTTGTGTCTCATCACAATGAAACATATATCTATACTTGGGCCTTAGTTTGTCGAATAACAAACACTAAGCTCCCACCGAGTTTAGCAACTCTTTAGATATATGTAATTGAAAAAGTATTCCGAAATTATTTTTCAATAGCTTTGACAAATTTGGTTTAGTTTGGTGGTAGTTGAGCATTTTGTTTTAGAAATTATAGGAAAATTCTTTATGATTCATCATTGAGTAAAAACCTATATTCACTCTAATTTAGGTGAAATAATAAATTCATAAAATCTTTCTTTAGCTTTTAACTCTATTGTTAGGTGTTCTAACAATAGTTCATATCTTTTGTTATTTTCAACAAGTAAGACTAGATTGTCTTGAATTGATCTAGAAATCAATCTATTTTCTAAAGTTCATCAAAATAGAGATTTTGAATGTTAGCTTGTCGACATGGTCTATGCAACAATTCTAAAAGTTTGTGGAACTCAAATCAAGAGATTGATTTGAACCTAGTAAAGTTTTTATTGTTAAAGAGTTGTTTGTTTTAATCAAGCATACATGACTCAACCCTAAAATGACCATTTCATTCAAATAAACAAACATACATTGTTTTTGTTTTTCTTGAATGTGAGTCTTTTTGTGTTTGAAGTACAAATTTAGGTATGCTATTATGGAACAAAATAGCCAATTAGTTCCAGCCTTGAAAGTACTTAAAACAAACTAGATGACCCTACAACTAATGTAGCAATGCCATGCTTCATTTCCCACTTGTAAGTCATAAGTGTATCATAGCTTCCATCATTTGAGTTATTACCGAAGTAAGAACCTCAAGCGGTATATGATGCCAAAGAATTTTGATTGCTAGGTCACTTCTCTTTAAACACTAACTTTTAGGTAGAAACGGAATTGTAAATTCCTTTCACTTGTTCCTTGTTTTCCTATTTCTTGTACTCTTTCTTATAGTCTTGAGAATTGACTTCTCTAGTGTTGACTTTAATACTTTGTTAGACATGTCAAATTTCACTCTAACAAAGTTCTTACTATTTAATTTATGTTGAATATTTGGTTCAACTAGATGATCTTACCAGATACTTCTAAAGTTCTCTAAGAATTGATCTATTCGAATGTCTAGGGACTAGACTCATTCGAGAGTTAAATGGACAAAGATATTAGGTTGTTAACCATTGGTAAAGCTGAGCGTTTAAACTCAATGCTCTATGATCTCAAAACTACATTGTATTTTGAATTCACAACCACCAATCGGTTTTCCACTCGATTCTGATACTCGAAAACAACCATATAAGTTGCTAAAAGAAACGTACATTTTAAATTGCTCATTTTCTCTCATTTCCGTGAACCGTTCTTGGATTCAATACCAGGTGAGGAAAAATTTACTGTTACGTTTCTAAAAGGATTTCCTGGAGTGCAATATATTTAATTATAAACAATAATTAAAACATACATTGAAGCATGCGAAGTCTAAACATTTATCATGAGTAATAACTTGAAAATTAAAGCAATCATGCAGTTTAAACAAGTCATTGGCATTTTATTCGAAATATTTAGTTCCGGCAGGTGTGAATAAAATGAATCCAAGATCCTTAAATCATTGAAAAATTAAGAACATTATGTATTTTGACTCAATTCTAAAATATTTTAGGTAAGCAATCCTTTACTAATAGTCTAGAAACTACTCTTGGTTGATAGGTACGTCCAAAAACTTATTAAGTAAACTTATCTCATTTGCCACGACATAAAAGGACTACTTACTTATATCGTTGAGTTTTACCAAAACTAACATGTACTCACAATTATTTGTGTACCTTACCCCTTTAGAATCATCAAGTAACACCTCGCTATGGCGGAAAACTATTACTAGATTGATGTAAAGGTTATCCAAGTAAGCGTTATTTTGGAATGACACCTTTTAAGTCAATTTTTAAAGTTTGGAACTTAAGGATCTTACTATGTTGGTTAGATTTTAAGTGAACTAAAATCCTTAATCATGCAACATAATCAATCCATAATCTCATGCATTATTAAGACAAATTTAAAGCAATAAATAACTTAAAGCATGCATAAGATTTAATGGTGATCAGGTATGGCCCGACTTCATCTTGAAGCTTCAACTTCAAACTCCGTCTTGAAAATGGATTGGAGACTCCGTCTTGAATTTCACCATGGGAGGCGCCATTTTTTTCAAATAGGATATGCTATAATTAAAACTAATTACAACTATTTGATGGTAGGCAGACCATATTTAAATAAAAACTTTGGTGCATTAGACCTATTTTACATTCAAATTAATGGTACGCAGACCATATTTACTATCGTATATGGGCAATACTAGTCACTTTCCATAACTTAAAAAACAGGACATTTACAACATACCATTCATCGATTCATTTATCAATAAATGGCCCACATAGAAAGTTAGTAGAAAAATCATGCATCACATAAACATTTGCAGAAACTAATCAAAGGTTCCAACAATCTACAAATTGTTCAACCTTATTAGTTCTAATCGAGTTGTTTTAACCTTAAAGGAATAAGGACCTAATCAAGAGTTTAAGGATTAAAGCTCCCACTAAAACCAAGAATTTGAAGGAAATAATGCCCTTGGTCCAAGTATGCATTTAATGTTAAGTCTAATAAATGCGGTTCAGTATTAATTAACAAGTTAATAATTCAGTGAGATCAAGTGAGCTGAATGCCTAGCTAGAGGCCGCTTCAGTTCAAGTGGAATTAATGACATTAATCCACAGCTTACTCTTGACTGAACCCGTAGGGTCACACAAATAGTACGTAAACGGATCAAGTATTTAATGGCATTAAATACTCCATCTATGGATATTCGGAATCGACGGATCTTGGTTTCAGTGGGAGCTGAGATCGTCACAAGCGAGAAATGAATACTCCGGAAACGATGATATTGCCGGAAACGGAAATACGGATCGTATCGGAAATATTAATATTATCCAAGTCGTAGATGTTGCCGGAAACGGAAACATGGTACGTATCGGAAAATATTGATGGAAATGGAAATATTGCCGGAATTGGAAATATTGTCTGAATCGGAAATATTATCGGAATCGGAAAATAATTCCGGAAACGGAAATATTAAATATTTGTTCGAAACGGAAATTAATTCCGGAATCGGAAAGATTAAATATTGTTCGTATCGGTAATGAATTCCGGAATCAGGAAATTAATCGGAAGCGTATCGTACGAATTAACATCGGACGAGGCCTGCCAGACGAAGGCCCAGCACGAAGCCGGGCCATCGCCCAGCAAGCCAGCGCGCCACAACGCACCAGCCAAGGCTGCGCCAGGCCCACCGCAAGGCAGGCCCAGCGCGCGCCAAGGCTGCGGCAGCATGTGGGCCTCGTTGCAATAGGCTGCGAGCTCGCGGGCTGCGCGCGCGCGCATGGCGCCCCTCGTGGGCTGCTGTGCATACGTGTGTGTGTTTGTGTGCTATACGAATCCTAAAGCTATCAGGTTTCGACATATGATTAAATTCCTAATTCTAATAGGATAAATTAATTAAATAAGAGTTCTATTAGGATTCTAGTTTAATTAATTCGTATCCTAATAGGATTCCAGTTCCTTTTCCATACCTCTATAAATAGGTGCCTAGGGTCATAATTTATAGATACAATTGAAGTATTCTAAAGGTAAGATTTTGAAGCAAAAATCACCCAAACACTTGCAACCTATTAGCCGAAATTCCTAGGAACCTTAAGGGCGATTCTAGTTGGTCAAGCTTAAGGCGGATCCGGACGTGCTGTGGACTATCTACGGAGGGACGACACTTGGAGTCCTAAAGACTTGTTCTTGTTCGGTTCGGGCGCAGCTAGGGAAGGCACGCTACAAAGTGTATGCATCTAAATTATGCTATATGATTATGTGTAAATAATATGTTTCCTGGCATTAAGGTTTTTCCGCATGATTTATGTTTTGTCATATGTATCATAACCTAACAGTGGTATCACAAGCCTCTTATTATTTTCATAATCTAAATTGCATAAACATGGTTAAATATTACAAATTTGCAAGGAATTAAAAGGGGTGATTAATTTTCGTAATTGTTAATTAATTGCAAATTGCGTTTATTTAATTATATGTACGCAGTTTTCGGCAGAATGTTCGTTACTCAACGAAATCGAGTGATTTTTGTGTCAATTCCGCATGTAAAAGGCATTCTAAAACTTTGACAAAAAAAATATATTTTTCGCCGAAACCCAGAATTCCCAAATTCGAAGCCTAACTATGACTTTTCGGAGGTTTTAGTTTTTCGAACGCAAAAGTTTGTAAATTTAAGATGTTAAATTAAATATTTGCGATTCTTGTTGATAAATCTTGAATCTTTGATTGACCTACTGTATATGTTTAACAAGTTTGAATGCCTAGCCTTGTTAATTATACAACCAAATTTGTAATTATGATTAATTTGTTGAAATTCGAATAATATAGAATTGATTTCATTTTCATAATTAATTAATAATTTAATTAGGTACCAATGATTAAAAACCACCATAAAAATTGTTAATTTGTGTTAAAATTTTAAATTTTTATGACCTAGATTTGAATCCATGTTAATCGAAAATTAATTGATTAATAAATTTTTGATTTTTCGCCCAAAAATTATGAAATTAATATGATTTATTAATTTGTCATTAATTTTGGAAATAAAAGTTTTAATTTTTATGCAATTCGCTCATAAAACTTGCACGCACAAAGCAATGGACGCTACGTGTTACCCTTAAGGGGTGTTGTATAGTGCGGGCATGCGACGACGAGCAAGGGAGCTCGTCGCCAATGCGGTACGAATGCAGCGAGCAAGGCGAGTGGCACTCGAGCACAAGGCAGTGGCCCTGCCTTCCGTCGAGTGCTGCGATGATGCATGGGCGGATGGGCGAAGAAGCAACGCGAGCGAGTAATGGCAGGCGCGCGCGCGGGCAGCGAGGGGTGCCTCGCAGCAACGAGCGCTGCCTCGCCCAGCCTCGCCAAGCAGCTGCTGCGCTACGAAGCCAGCGAGCGATGCCGCGCGCAAGCGTGGCTTGGCTTGCCGCGTTTGCGCGTGGCTGCTGCTCGTGCCTTGCTGTGCGATCACTCGTGAGGGGCGATGCTGCCTCGTGGACTCGACGGGGCATGGGCGCGAGCCCATGGCCTCGTCTTGACCCGATTGATGCGCTTTGAATTTAATTTTGATTTTCAGTTCGAAAACGATTTTAATTAATTTTAAAATTCGTAATTTAAATTGTTTTCTTGGATTTTAATTTTGAATATTATAATTATTATAAATTTTACTTATACTAATTATTTTACTAAAATTAAATCTTGAATTAATTTAAATTCGTTTAATTTCAACTGAAATAAATTAAATAAATGGATTCGATTATAAATTTATATGAGATTTAAATTTTAATTAAATTTGTATGTTTTCGGTTAGACTAGAAATACATTTTTATGTTTAAAATTAGTAAAGCATATGAATTTATTGGTTTAAGTGGGAGCCTTTTTAGTCATAAACTCTTGATTAGGTCTACAAATCCTTTAAGGTTAAACAACTTGATTAGAATTAATAAGGACTGAATAATTGGTAGACTATTGGTGCTCTTGATTAATTGCTGCAGATATTTATGTGATGCATACAACATGTTTTTACTAACCAGATATGTGGGCCATTCATGATAATGAATGGGTGAATGGTATATATTTTATATGTACTGTTTTGCAGGGTATAAGTGACTAGTATGGCCCAAATAGGATAGTAAATATGGTATGCGTACCATTAATTTGAATGTAATTGGTCTAATGCACCAAATTTGTTTTTCAAATTAAATATGGTCTGCGTACCATCAAATAGTTGTAATTAGTTTAATTATAGCTTATCCTATTTGAAGAAAATGGCGCCTCCCACGGTGAAATTCAAGACGAAGTTTCCATTTTCGAGACGGACTTTGAAGTTGAAGCTTCAAGATGAAGTCGGGCTATACTAGATCACATTTATCTTATGCATGCTTTAAGTTATTTATTGCTTTAAATATGTCTTAATTATGCATGAGATTGTGGCTTGATTATGTTGCATGATTAAGGATTTTAGTTCACTTAAAATCTAACCAACATAGTAAGAGCCTTAAGTTCCAAACTTAAAAATTGAGTTAAAAGGTGCCATGCCAAAATAAACACTTACTTGGATATCCTTTACATCAATCTAGTAATAGTTTTCGCTCAGATAGGTGTTACTAATTGGTCCTAAAGGGGTAAGGTACACAAATAATTGTGAGTACATGTTAGTTTTGGTGAAACTCAACGATATAAGTAAGGAGTCCTTTTATGTCGTGGCAAAATCGATAGGTTTACCTAATAAGTTCTTAGACGTACCTATCAACCAAGACTAGTTTCTAGACTATTAGCAAAAGGCTTTTGCTTACCTAAGATGTTTTAGAATTGAGTCAAAATACATAATGTGCTTAATTCTTCAATGGTGTTAGGGTCTTGGAATCATTTTATTCACACCTGCCGGAACAATAAAATCGAATAAAATGCTAATAACTTGTTTGAATTGCATGATTGCTTTAATTTTCAAGTTATTATTCATGATAAATGTTTAGACTTTGCATGCTTCAATGAGTGTTTTAATTATTATTTATGATTAAATATCTTGAACTGCAGTAAATCCTTTTAGAAAGGTAACAGTAAATTTCCTCGATTGGTAGTGAATCCAAGAACGATTCACGGAAATGAGAGAAAATGAGAAATTTAAATGTACGTTTCTTTTAGCGACTTTTATGGTTGTTTTCGAGTATCAAATTCGAATGGCAAACCGATTGGTGCTTGTAAATTCAAAATACAATGTAGTTTTGAGATCATAAAGCATTGAGTTTAAACGCTCAGCTTTACCAATGGTTAGCAACCTAATATCTTTTTCCATTTAATTCTCGAATGAGTCTAGTCACTAGACATTCGAATAGATCGATGCTTAGAGAACTTTAGAACCTTCTGGTAAGATCATCTAGTTGAAACAAAATATTCAACATAAATTAAAATGGTAAGAACTTTGTTGTAGTAACATTAGACATGTCTAAACAAAGTATAAACGTCAACACTAAAGAATTCAATTCTTAAGACTATAAGAAAGGGTACAAGAAATAGGAAAACAAGGAACACATGAAAGGAATTTACGATTCCATTTCTAAATATAAGTTTATGTTTAAAGAGAAGTGACCTAGCAATCAAACTTCCTTGGTATCATATACCGCTTGAGGTTCTTACTTCGGTAATAACTCAAACAACGAAAGCTAGGCTACACTAATGGACTACAAGTGAGAAATGAAGCATGTCATTGCTACATTAATTGTAGGGTCATCTAGTTTGATTTAAGTCCTTTTAAAGGCTGGAACTTAATGGCTATTTTGTTCCATAATCAGCATACCTAAATTTCTGCTTCAAACACAGAAAAGACTCACATTCAGAAGAATAAAAACAATGCTTGTTTGTTTGTTTATTTGAATGAAATGGTCATTTACTTGTTGAGTCAATATGCTTGATTAAAAACAAACAACTCTTTAAAAACTTTACTAGGTTCAAATCAACCCCTTGATTGGAGTTCCACTAATCTTTGGAATTGTTGCTTAGACCATATCTACAAGTTAACATTCATAAGCTCTAATTTGATGCACTTTTGAAAGTTGATTGATTTCTAGATCATTCAAGACAAGCTAGTCTTACTTGTTGAAAGTAATAAAAGGTATGAACTATTGTTAGAACACCTAGACAATAGAGTTCAAAAGCTAAAGAAAGATTTTATGACTTTATTATTTCACCTCAATTGGAATGAATATAGGTTTATTTACTCAATGTGATATAAGTTTGAATCTGTTTGGCTAGTTCAAAGATTCAGAAGTATAAAATCCACTTGGCAAGAAATCATAAAGATCTAGGTTAGATCATTTTGATGATTACTTGAGACCAAAAATGATCATCAATGATTGTGTGTTACAATTTCACGATCTAGCTCCATAAGATATGGCATATCTAAGTTGGAATGATCGAAGTCAATTAGTACTTGATTCTGTCAATGATGATTCATAAAGACTTTTCCTATAATTTCTAAAACAAAATGTTCAACTACCACCAAACTAAACCAAATTCGTCAAAGCTATTGAAAAGTAATTTCA
The DNA here is from genome assembly GCF_020520425.1 of Spinacia oleracea. Lineage (NCBI taxonomy): Eukaryota > Viridiplantae > Streptophyta > Magnoliopsida > Caryophyllales > Amaranthaceae > Spinacia > Spinacia oleracea. The sequence continues at coordinate 42,202,559 of NC_079487.1, read as the reverse complement.
GAATATCTTTTCAATAATATATATCTAAAGAGTTTCTAAACTCAGTGGGAGCTTAGCGTTTGTTATTTGACCAACTAAGGCCCAAGTATAGATATATGTTTCATTGTGATTTATTCAAATGAGACACAAGGGTATTGTTTCTACCACGAATTTTTGAAAGCATAATGTTTGTTTGCTCGAAATAATGTCCTTTTGGAGATTCGTTTCCAAAATGACAAGTGGGAGAAAATAGACCTCGAAAGTCTTCGAGGCGAACAACAAAAATAAATGGACATTCTGGAGGCTTTTCGAAGTTCTTTAGAAAATCCGAACACTTATTCTTTAAGGACTTTAGAAGTGGCTTTAAAGATTAGACATCTCTTAGAAGACTTTACAAGTGCTTCAAGGAGAACAGAATATTCAAAGGACTTTCAAGTGGCTATTGATATTCTATTGTTTGATGTTCTTTACCCAAGTAGGCATAGAGTTCAAGTCACTGAAAATTTAAGATTCTTCTATTAGATAGTGAAGAATCATGGAGTTCAGGTCACTGAAGCTATGCGATTCTTCTATTAGATAGTGAAGAAACCTACAACTTGCAGTCAAACTATTATCATGTAGATTAATGAGTTTGTGACCTGTAAGAAAGCTATGAAACCCAGATTCCCTAAAATGGTTAGAGGCCATATATAGACTCAAATGTTTTAAATGGTTAGAGGCCATAAAACATACTCAATGTTTTAATGACAAAATTGAAATTTTGTTGATTTGCAAGAATAGTTTCACACCTATTGGTTGCAAGTTTGTTTTAAGGATAAAAACCATCAAAACATGAAATTGTGTTCACACACAAAGCTAGATTAGTTGCTAAAGGTTACAAGCAAATTCACGGCGTGGATTGTGTTGAAACCTCATGCAAAATCGTAATGCTCAAGTCTATAAATCAAGCAATGATTGCATATTGGTACATATGGCAATTGGATGACAAAACATATTCCTCAGTCAAATGTTGGAAGAAACTATGTACATGGCATGTCATAGGATTTGTGGATCCAAATAAATGCTTGAAAAGAAAAGCTAGCTTATGAAATCTAAGTACAGATTTAAGCAAGCAATTGGGAATTAGAAATGTATTTTAGTGAAGCTAATAAGTATTTTAGTTTCATAAAATGTACATGACTCTTATAGATATATAAGAAGTTTAGTGGGAGTACGTAAAACTTAATTGGTCCTATGTGTACCACACACATATCTCTCTATTATGAAATAACATTCAAAAGCTAATGACTTAGGTTTGAAATTATTCATCAATAATGGACCAAGGCGAAACTTAGTACATACTGGGTATTAAGATCTATTTACAAAGATCTTATGATATTGTTTTGGATTAAGTAATGGCATTTACTAAATCAAACACGAAAGAATCCATTGGAGATATTCGACCCATGTGAATAAATCTAAGTAATGAATGTTTGAACTATGTATAAGCATTTACTAAGTTAAACATCAAAGAGTCTAAATGAGATTCTTAACCTATATTATATGTCAAAGAATTTAGCTGGATTCAGTATCTACTGAAATTGAATGAGCTAAAGTTACATGAATAGAATTCAATTGGGAATTATTCTGCAAAAGAATTTATCATGTATAATATAATATGAGGATCGCAAAAAACGTATCGTATGACTTTAGGCATGACGAACATATACCAATCTCTATTGATCTAAGTAAAGATCAGCTAGATTGAGATCAAGAAAAACTTATGGTACTTGAAAAAGGTACATAGGATTAGTTCTTGATTCAAGGAAATAAAGATATGCTAAATATTGATGCTACACGCATAAACACTGGCAAAGGATAAAGAAAGGTCCCCTTTGAAGTTAACCATTGGCAAGGACGAGCTATAGAGTATCGTGTTTTGAAATGGCAACATGGATTGGAGACCATGAGTTGTTGCGTGGGAAATTAAAATATTAATTTCTATGTTCTAAGATACAGCTGGAAAGTTTTCCACATATCTGTGAACTGCTTGGATAAGTAAATCCAAACAAAGCATCACTAGCAACCTATACAGTTGAAGTATAAGTACTTATTTCCTAAGAAGCAATTAAACAGGGTTGTTTATGTTAAAGTGTTCTTCACTGAACTTGGGTAGATCACCTATCTGCCGGCTTGATGGTTCTTCATTAAGAAATGCGTAGAACCACTATTGTAGCAAGAAAGATTAGATCACAAAATAAACATACTCAAAAGATCTTATCATCATATCTCGAAGAACATTCGAGGAAAAGGATATTAAGATTGGCAAAGCATGATAACTAAACCTATGCAACAAGTGAGAAGCAACACTCACATTGTAGCACTGGAAATCAAAGCATAGCTTTGAATTCCATGAACTGTTTTAAAGATGGGTTTGAGGCCCATGGTTGTAAAACATTGGGGTTGAACATTTATCATATATAAAATGTAATTTCATATTCCATTTAATCTTGGTTTAGTATTAAATGATGAGTCCCTTCAATTTGACGGTATATCCAAGATAGACTGTCAGGACCATTCCTGTGACTAAGAAATGTCTATCAAGTGAACTTGAATGTCAAAAGTTGAAAATGGTCCCTGGTCGGAGTTTTCTATAAGGATGGACGCATAGAAAACGTTAGACGACTAGAATGCAAGATGACTAGTAGTTCTGTTTCTTGAACTATGTGGACATGGCAATGTCGTAATCATTTGCATAGGTACTTACTTTGGGAAGACTAGTATCGGATAGACCTATGAAACTTTACTGTAAGAGATGCAAATCTTTCATAAGTAAATTTCATTAAAATTATTAGACACTAAATCCTCAATACCTGAGTGATTTGAGATTACTTGTTTGAGAACTGGTTACTTTGACGTTGACCAACCGTCGCACCGTAAAAGGAGGCTATAAAGGCAACGCTCAGGTAATCACCTATCAAACGAAGTCTAATCTCAAGATCGCAAGATTGGGATTGTCCTCCCATAAATCGGGATGAGATGCTTAAAAGTTGTACAAGGCCACTCGGAGAGCTAGAAACTGTAAAATGCATGGCCGTGCTCGGATGAATCATAGGCTATGATTATCTGTTTATTTGATCAGTTGAACTCTGAAACCGAGAAACACCTCTAGACATAATAAGGATGACAACTCTTACCTTATGTTCAAGAGCAAGAATCGAGCGACAAAGGAATTAGGAAATGCACACTTGTCCCTAAGGACAAGTGGGAGACTGAAGGAAATAATGCCCTTGCTCCAAGTATGCATTTAATGTTAAGTCTAATAAATGCGGTTCAGTATTAATTAACAAGTTAATAATTCAGTGAGATCAAGTGAGCTGAATGCCTAGCTAGAGGCCGCTTCAGTTCAAGTGGAATTAATGACATTAATCCACAGCTTACTCTTGACTGAACCCGTAGGGTCACACAAATAGTACGTAAACGGATCAAGTATTTAATGGCATTAAATACTCCATCTATGGATATTCGGAATCGACGGATCTTGGTTTCAGTGAATGCTGAGATCGTCACAAGCGAGAAATGAATACTCCGGAAACGATGATATTGCCGGAAACGGAAATATGGATCGTATCGGAAATATAAATATTATCCAAGTCGTAGATGTTGCCGGAAACGGAAACATGGTACGTATCGGAAAATATTGATGGAAATGGAAATATTGCCGTAATTGGAAATATTGCCGGAAACGGAAATATTGTCTGAATCGGAAATATTATCGGAATCGGAAAATAATTCCGGAAACGGAAATATTAAATATTTGTTCGAAACGGAAATTAATTCCGGAATCGGAAATATTAAATATTGTTCGTATCGGAAATGAATTCCGGAATCGGGAAATTAATCGGAAGCGTATCGTACGAATTAGCATCGGACAAGGCCTGCCAGACGAATGCCCAACACGAAGCCGGGCCATCGCCCAACAAGCCAGCGCGCCACAACGCACCAGCCAAGGCTGCGCCAGGCCCACCGCAAGGCAGGCCCAGCACGCGCCAAGGCTGCGGCAACATGTGGGCCTCGTGGCAATGGGCTGCGAGCTCGCGGGCTGCGCGCGCGCGCATGGCCCCCCTCGTGGGCTGATGTGCGTGCGTGTGTGTGTTTGTATGCTATACGAATCCTAAAGCTATCAGGTTTCGACATATGATTAAATTCCTAATTCTAATAGGATAAATTAATTAAATAAGAGTTCTATTAGGATTCTAGTTTAATTAATTCGTATCCTAATAGGATTCCAGTTCCTTTTCCATACCTCTATAAATAGGTGCCTAGGGTCATAATTTATAGATACAATTGAAGTATTCTAAAGGTAAGATTTTGAAGCAAAAATCAGCCAAACACTTGCAACCTATTAGCCAAAATTCCTAGGAACCTTAAGGGCGATTCTAGTTGGTCAAGCTTAAGGCGGATCCGGACGTGCTGTGGACTATCTACGGAGGGACGACACTTGGAGTCCTAAAGACTTGTTCTTGTTCGGTTCGGGCGCAACTAGGGAAGGCACGCTACAAAGTGTATGCATCTAAATTATGCTATATGATTATGTGTAAATAATATGTTTTCTGGCATTAAGGTTTTTCCGCATGATTTATGTTTTGTCATATGTATCATAACCTAACAGAATTTACATGCTTTACAAATTTTAAACATAAAATTGTATTTCCTAGTCCAACCGGAAACTTACAAATTTAATTTTAATTTAAAGCTCACATAAAATAATTTTAATTCCTTTTTTTTTCAGTTGATTAAAATTAATTAATTATAATTTTACCAAGGTTTTAATTTTATTAAAATAATTAGCATAAAGTGATTTATAATAATTAAATTAATCAAAATTAAATTCCGAGAAAAATTAAAATTCCGAAATTTAATTACAATCGACGCTAAACTGAAAATTAAACGAACGACCCAACGTGCCAAGGCATGGCAAGGCCGTAGGGCGAAGCCCACGCCTCGCCCAAGCAAGTGACACATCAGCGCGCATGGGCCGCGTGCACAAGTGCAGCTCCCATGGCCTGTTTGTTGCTGGTTGAGAGCACAGCCATCGCAAGGGGCTGGCGCGAGCAGTGCTCGCTTGCCCTTGCTTTGCCAGCCATGCCTATTCGCCTTGCTCGGTCACACCGCACAGCACACTGCACAGGGGTTGTCCCCGCGCACGTGGCTCGTGCATTGCTCGCTGCCTTGTACCGCATGGGCGACGAGCTCCCTTGCTTGTCGCTGCATGCCCGCACAATGCAACACCCCTTAAGGGTAACACTTAGCTTCCATTGCTGCGTTCGTGCAATTTTGTGAACGATTTATAAAAATTAAAACTTTTATATTTAAATTTAACGACAAATTAATAATACATATTAATTTCACCAAATTTAGGCGAAAAATCAAAAATTTATTATTATTACATATTCTCTTAGGGATTAAAATCTAGGTCATAAAATTTTAAAATATTTCAATTTTAACAAATTTTATGGTTTAATCATAGGATCCTAATTAAATTATCAATTAATTATGAACTTCAAAACAAATTCTAAATTATTTGAAATTGACGAATTAATTATAATCACAAATTAGGTTGTATAATTAACAAAATAAGACCTTCAAATTGTTAAACATATACAGTAGGTCGACCATAGATTCAAGATTTACATACAAGATTCGCAAATATCATAAAAAATTACAAATTTTGCATTCGAAAAACTAAAACCTCCGAAAAGTCATAGTTAGGCTTCGAATTTGGGAATTCTGGGTTCGGCGTCAAATCTATGATTTTTGTCAAAATTTTAAAACGTCGTTTAAATGTGAAATTCAGTATAAAAACATAAGATTTCGACTATTATTGACAAAACTGCCAAAAAATCATGCGAACATATAATCAAATAATCGCACGAATTTCAATCAATTACATCCACGAAATTAATCACCCCTTTAATTCATTGCAACTTTATAAAATTTAACCCATTTTAACTATAATTGATTATGGAATTAATTAGAGGCTCGTGATACCACTGTTAGGTTAAGAATAATACAATAATATAATTCATGCGGAAAAATCATAAAGCCAGAATCCAAATTAATTTCCACATAGTCAATTAGCATAATTTAGGTTACATACAATGTGATGTGTGCCTTCCCTAGCTGCTCCCGAACCGAACAAGAACAAGTCTTTAGAGCCCCAAACGTTGCCCCTCCGTAGAAAGTCCACAGCACGTTCGGATCCGCCTTAGATTAAACCAGGTAGGATTTTACTTAAGGTTTTATGTATTCAGGTTAGGCTATCTTATGTTCTTCCTTTAACACAATTAGAATAAAGAATATGATTTTCAATGTGATTTATGTATATAATTATGAGGGCCTAGCCTCATATTTATAGGGTAGGAAATAAGGAATTTGAGTCTTACTAGGAAGAGAATTACCAATCCTACTAGGATTGAAATTCTTATCCAATTAAAGTTGTGACATTAATTAAACTCTTAATTAAATCAATTCCACTAGGAATACTCAATCCAAGGTTACTTGGGAAGTAAGCAATCGGACTTTTCTTGGAGCCCAAGACGAAGCAACCCAACGCAGCCACAATGGGCCTCGTTGGTGCGCGTGCGTGCCTAGGCCCAGCCACAGCCGCAGCTGGCCGAAGGTCTAGCGCGTTGCGGGCTTGCCTTGGTGGGCCTGCACTGCTGTTGCTTTGCTCGTTTGCTTGGCGCGGCCCATGGAGCTACTGCCTTGCTCGCTGGCTTGGCGCGGCCCATGGAGCTGTTGTTGCCTTGCTTTCTACCACCTGCCATAATTTTCTTTGACGATTTTGTTTCTGTCAAATAATATTTGCCAATTATTCTCCCTGGCTTCTTGCTTGAGTTACAAAGGCAATCAAGGACTAATTGATTGCTTTCATTATGGGTTGTCGTTTTTTCTTATCCAAAAACATTCATTTTCTACGAAAAAAATAGAATCAAAATTTAACATTGCTTTGGGTATTGTTTAAGAGCTAGTGTTCTCAATTTAATTCTTCGTGTACACCGAACGGTTGGAGTCTTGTATTCCTGGAGATCGATTACTACGAGTGTATGTGTACTTAACAGGAAAATTGGACAGTAGAATACTGATTCTTATATATTACGACACAACATTGTTACAGATAAACTCGTTCCAATACATATTTTCATTAGTCATAGTTCATACAATTCTCGCCCGAGTCATACCCAACCTTTAATAAAAAGCCCTCTTTATTTTACTAGGCCAAACTATTACCGCGAGTGTGATTTTCATGAAAAGGGAACTTTGTATATAGAATTAGATCACTCTAATCGGGAAAGAGAAAGACACATTTAAATAAGAAAAACTTCGTACAAATCCAAGGCAAATACGTGGAGAATAGACTATTAAGCTTATTCTTTTAAGGAAAGTAAGTTTATAATAATCAAGATGAATTCTGAAAATGGAAAGAATTACTTTTGATCCCACTTAATTAAATTTAAGTACCACTAATGAGTGACATAATGGTGGGCCCACGGCTAAGAAATAATTAATCAGCATCATAAGTCGTTAAAAAAGTTGTGATTCTTGTGAATTGAATATTAAAATTGAAATTAAAATTAAGATTAAGATTTATTTACTTTAACGAAGCATGGGGCCGAGGTGGGCTACATCGCCGGTTACCAGTGATGGCATTTGTCCATACCCAGTGCTTATGCAAAATTTCGTCTAGTGGCGACGCTTGCTTTGGGTCGACACTAACTAAGTAATGAATGCGAAAAACGAGAGAGACGACATAAGGAGATGTTGACACGGAAAACCCAGGAATAAGGTAAAAACCGCGAACAGCTATGAGGCTATCGATCCAATATGTATCCTGAGAAATAACTAAATAATTGTTTGTGCTTTGTATAGGTAAATAAACTAATACAATGATTGCTTTAATGACAAAAATATAATGATAGTTCTATTGCCTGAGAGCTTGAGTTCACTTGTCTCTTTCAATGTCGCTGCTCCAAGCTTATATATGTGAAGTCCAACGGCACTGTCAGTTGAGAGGATCCTTAAAAGATAGGAATCCATTAACGACCGTTGTCTCCATGATCTCTCCCTGTCTTCAACCACTTCCGAGATCTTGGGTGGTGTATTTGACCTATTCTGTTTGCTTGACGGCGCTGCACACTTTGGGCTTTGGGCTTGGATCTTGACCTATCTTCTACAGTTGCTTATCTGTCGTCGCTGGTCACTTGTCGCCTGTCCTTTGTCGTTGGTCTTCCGTCGCCTATACCTTGTCGCCTGACTGCTACGTCCCACCTGTTCATCCGACACAATGCTACCTGCGACACGATAGTACCTGGTCGACACGACATGATCAAACGTCAAAGCAGTTATGTCGTTAGTCCAAAAAGTGGGATAACAATTTGCCCCCAATTGTGATTTTACGAAGGTTCGTGAAGTAAAAACAATAATTTGAAATTCAAAATAGAAACTGCTCAACTACTTTCGGTCGTGGGAAACCACTGTGAATTAAAGCCAATAAATACTAATCAGAGCATGCAACAGTTTTTCACATAGCAAACTTCAAGAATTTCTAGATCTGAAAACAAGAGAGAGAAAGAAAGAGAAAAAGAGAAGTGGAATCGTTTTCCCGTTTAGTTTTGCCCAAATTCAGGTAAATTTCGACCATTTCCTTAAGTTTTTCCTGTAGAATTTCGTAGAGACAATGGTTAGATCTAAGACGGTGGTGGTTAAGGAGAAAGGGGAAGCAGGGTCTAGCCGGGTTAAGTCCCTTAGTCCGTTCTATTCTACTGTTGAGAGTTCGGAGGGGTTTGTTAAACTTGCTGGTTTGGCGCCGTCGACGGAAGTTGTGATTCCGGGCCCGGAAGATGAGGTCATCCATTTCCCCCGGGGTTATGTGGTGTTGTACGAATACCCGTTTGTGATAGGTTTAAGTTTTCCTTTTACGCCCTTAGCTAGGTCTTTCATCGAAGTGTTTCACTTGAGTCCTGGTCAGTTAATGCCTCAGATCTGGCGAATCTTTACAGTGGTGCAACAAATTACTTCGGACTGGCAGGTGTCGTTCGATTTGGATGATTTGATGTATTCTTATGACCTAGCGTTGAAGGGGTGTACCGTTACACTTTGATCACAAGGAAAGCGATGAAGAATTTGAGTATTGGTTTAAGTGTGAACGACAGAGGGTGGCAAAGCCGCTTTGTTTTTGTGAATAAGGATTCTTTGGGAGAAAAGGAAAATTTCTTAGTTGAAGGGTGGATGTCGGAAGGTAAATTTAATATTTATTTTCGGTCTTTGCTATTTTACTGAACGTAGCCTTACTTGGCTTTGTTTCGCAGTTGTCAAGACGTCGCTGGCTGGGTTGAACTCGGATTCACACGACAAGTATCTCAAGTTTTTGGGCTATTCTGTCGACGAGAGGTCATTCTGTCATGACGGTGGTCGCCTGGAAGGTCAAGAAGGGGATCAATCAGGTGACGTCGACGAGGAGGAATTGGAAGAGGAATCAGATCGGTGGACTCGTCGACGAAGGAGGTTGGATTTGCTTGAGGAGGTGGTAGCAAATTCGTCGTCTGCTGAAGGGGAAGAAGGTGACATGGCAGGCACTTCAGGTATTTTTGATTTTCTGCTTGTTGTGTCAATAGGTGGGAGTTTCATAGTTACATATTTGTGTTTTCTGGTGCAGAGCACACTTTGTCATCCAAACCAGTGACGAGGATGTCGTAGAACGAGATGATGGAACGTAAGAGGAAACGGTTGAGGTCGTCTGCTTCTTCTGAGGGGCAGAATTTGCCTGTCGTCCCTCGGTATTCTAAGATAGGTGCGTCCGAAACCGTTCAAGGTGTCATCGACTGCTGTCACCCTTGGCAAGGCTCCTGCAGCGTCGGGCAAGAAGTGTTCTTCTGAAAAAGATGCTGCTGAAAATAAGAATATCTCGTTGCCCCCGAACTTCTTGGGCGACGATGACACTGCCGTCGTCTGGCCGTGTGCGGACTGTTTGATCTTGCCTTTCACGTATCAGCGCTTTGGTGAGACGGCACCGATGTCTATTGCGTCGTACACTGCTGAACTTAGTTTGTGGGTAAGTTTATTATTTTTTGTTTTTACTTTTGTATTATAGTTCGTCGTGGGTCATTGCGTCGTGTGTTTTTTGCGTGTTATATACGTATATCGCTGATTGTTTCTGACATCTCTATGTACAGGCGTTTCAGGCCTTGATGGTTGTGTGTAAGTACTGTGCGCAGTTGTGCGACGAGTTGGCTGACGCTGGTAAGTTGGTCGCTGCTACGAAGAAGGCATTGACGTCTTGGGAGTCAAAGTGCAAGGTCGCGGTGAAGAAGGTGACTGACCTTGCTGCTGTCTTGAAGGCGAGAGATTGGCTGTTGATGGCTAAAGACGAGCAGATTGCCAAGGCGACGAAAGAAGGTTAAGGAAGTGCAAGAGGAGTTAGCTCTGAAGGTGGCGGAGATGGAGGGGCTACAGAGTTTGTATGACGTTATGCAGGAAGAGATTAAGGACTGCAAAGCGTTGGCTATATGGAGGACGAGGGCGCAGATGATGTATTCGCATCTGATTGGGGAGACAAGCATCTGGCCCGCGCAAAAGGAGGTGGATGACTTCTTGGCTAATGGTGGTATCATGGAGGAGTTGGCGGTGCCAGTGGGTGACATGGACGATACTGCTAGTACGCGGGTTACTGAGGCCACCGTCGCCCCATTGGTCGAGGATGCCCCTGTTGCCCCCGTTGCCCCCGCCATACAGCAAGAGGAAGATGCCCTTGTCGTACAGCAAGAGGAAGATGCCCTCGTCGTTGCCCCTTAGGAGGAGACGTTACAGAGAGAGTCAACGGAGGTGATGGAAACAGATGACACCGTCGTACCCCCAGAGCAAGAGGATGGAGTCCCTTTTACCACTCAGGAATGAATGTAACAGTTTATAGTTTGAACTTGTCTTTATTTTTGTAGTTTTGTTTTGTGGATGTTTTTACTCGTTGTCGATGGCGGCGACGAGGTGTTTGGATAATTTTGTGTGTTTATGCCGCCCTTGTGAGGTGATAAGTTGTGTTTGGAAGTCTCGGCCCTAGAGGTCGCGCATTTTTCTTTGTTTATGACAAGTGTGTTTGGTTTTCGATTGCACTTTATTTGTGGGCGTGTGATACTTCATTGTGTTTCGATGTTACTGTCGTGCGTAGTGTATTAGATGTCACGAAAAATAGGTACTCGAAGGACAAAGTTATGTGCACATAAAGTAGTACCTGTGTCGTCTGTAGTTGTTGTGTTTTGAAAGCGATGCGTCAATGTTAGGATCCAATTTTGTTGAAGGGTCATGACCTCTGGGGGCGATGTCGTCCACTGTCGATTTATGTCGTCGTTTCCATCCAGGTGTTGGTGAGCCTATCGAACGTCTGACCTGCGAAACGAACATGGGTTGCTAGGAGAATAGGCCGTTGGGGGTGCCGACGGCCCTCCGATGCCTAAGTCAGTAATGGTTCAGATAAAAAACAAGCGATAAAAATAAAATACTGAAAAGACAATGTGACGATCGATAAAATTGCAACGACAGGGGTTTCAAAAGTGATAAAGTTTAAGATGGGCGACGTTCCAGCTTTGGGGGACCGACTTGCCGTCTTTGGTGACGAGTCTGTATGCCTCCTTTCCGATGATCTTTTCGATTAGGTGCGGTCCTGAAGGAAATAATGCCCTTGGTCCAAGTATGCATTCTATGTTAAGTCTAATAAATGCGGTTCAGTATTAATTAACAAGTTAATAATTCAGTGAGATCAAGTGAGCTGAATACCTAGCTAGAGGCCGCTTCAGTTCAAGTGGAATTAATGATATTAATCCACAGCTTACTCTTGACTGAACCTGTAGGGTCACACAAATAGTACGTAAACGGATCAAGTATTTAATGGCATTAAATACTCTATCTATGGATATTCGGAATCGACGGATCTTGGTTTCAGTGGGAGTTGAGATCGTCACAAGCAAGAAATGAATACTCCAGAAACGATGATATTGCCGGAAACGGAAATATGGATCGTATCGAAAATATAAATATTATCCAAGTCGTAGATGTTGCCGGAAACGGAAACATGGTACGTATCGGAAATTGAAATATTGCCGGAATCGGAAATATTGCCGGAAACGGAAATATTGTCAGAATCGGAAATATTATCGGAATCGGAAAATAATTCCGGAAACGGAAATATTAAATATTTGTTCGAAACGGAAATTAATTCCGGAATCGGAAATATTAAATATTGTTCGTATCGGAAATGAATTCCAGAACCGGGAATTTAATCGGAAGTGTATCGTACGAATAAGCATCGGACGAGGCCTGCCGGACGAGGGCCAAGCACGAAGCCAGGCTATCGCCCAACAAGCCAAGAGCGCCACACGAACAGCCAAGGCCACGCCAGGCCCAGCGCAAGGCCAGGCCCAGCAGGTCATGGCAGCGCGCGCAGCGCGCGCAGCAATGGGCTGCGAGATGTGCTGCTGCTCGCGCGGGCCGAGCGGCCGTGTGGGCTGTGCGCGGGCCGAGCGGCCGTGTGGGCTGTGCGCGGGCATGGCCTGCACGCTCGTGGGTCATGCTCGTGCAGAGTTTGTGTTCACATACGAAACCTAGATTGTATAGGATTTGTTTGATGATTAAATTCCTAATCCTAAAAGGATAAAATTAATTAGTTAGAGTCCTACTAGGATTCTAGTTTAACTAATTAGTATCCTAATAGGATTCCAGCCTTTTCCATACCTCTATAAATAAGGGCCTAGGGTCATTATTTGCAGGTACGATTGAAGTATTCAAAGGGTAAGTTTTTGAAAGAAAAATCAGCCATACACTTGCAAACACATAGCCGAAATTCCTAGTAACCTTAAGGGCGATTCTAGGTGGTCTAACTTGAGGCGGATCCGGACGTACTGTGGACTATCTACGGAGGGACGACATTTGGAGTCCTAAAGACTTGTTCTTGTTCGGTTCGGGCGCAGCTAGGGAAGGCACGCTACAACATGTATGCATCTATTCTATGCTAAATGATTATGTGTAAATAATATGCTTTCCTGGCTTTATGGTTTTTCCGCATGATTTATGAATTGTCATATGTATCATAACCTAACAGTGGTATCATGAGCCTCTTATTATTTTCATAATCTATATTGCATGAACATGGTTAAATATTACAAATTTGCAAGAATTAAAAGGGGTGATTAATTTTCGTAATTGTTAATTAATTGCAAATTGCGTTTATTTAATTATACGTACGCAGTTTTTCGGCAGTTTCTTCGTTACTCATCCAAATCGAGTGATTTTTGTGTCAATTCCGCTTGTAAAAGGCATTCTAAAATTTTGACAAAACAATATTTTTCGGCCGAACCCAGAATTCTCAAATTCGAAGACTAACTATGACTTTTCGGAGGTTTTAGTTTTTTCGAATGCAAAATTTCGTAAATTTAAGATGTTAAATTAAATATTTGCGATTCTTGTTGATAAATCTTGAATTTTTGATTGACCTACTGTATATGTTTAACAAGTTTGAATGCCTAGCCTTTATGCAATCTAATTTTTAATTATGATTAATTTGTTGCAAATTGGAATAATTTAGAATTAATTTGATTTTCATAATTAGTTATAATTTAATTAGAGACCTATGATTAAAAACCCCCATAAAAATTGTAAATTTATGTTAAATTTTAAATTTTTATGACCTAGACTTGAATCCATGTTAATCGGAAATCAATTAAATAATAAATTTTCGATTTTTCGCCCTAAAATTATGAAATTAATATTATTTATTAATTTGTCATTAATTTTGAATATAAATTTTTAATTTGAATGTAATTGGTCTAAAGTACCAAAGTTGTTTTTCAATTAAAATATGGTCTGCGTACCATCAAATAGTTGTAATTAGTTTTAATTATAGCTTATCCTATTTGAGGAAAATGGTGCCTCCCACGGAGATTTTCAAGACGGACTTTGAAGTTGAAGCTTCAAGATGAAGTCGGGCCATACTAGATCACATTTATCTTATGCATGTTTTAAGTTATTTATTGCTTTTAAATATGTCTTAAATATGCATGAGATCAAAGCTTGATTATGTTGCATGATTAAGGATTTTAGTTCACTTAAAATCTAACCAACATAGTAAGAGCCTTAAGTTCCAAACTTAAAAATTGAGTTAAAAGGTGTCATGCCAAAATATACACTTGCTTGGATATCCTTTACATCAATCTAGTAATAGTTTTCGCTCAGCGAGGTGTTACTTATTGGTCCTAAAGGGGCAAGGTACACAAATAATTGTGAGTACATGTTAGTTTTGGTGAAACTCGACGATATAAGTAAGGAGTCCTTTTATGTCGTGGCAAAATCTATAGGTTTACCTAATAAGTTCTTAGACGTACCTATCAACCAAGAATAGTTTCTAGACTATTAGCAAAAGGCTTTTGCTTACCTAAGATGTTTTAGGATTAAGTCGACAAACTGTGCTTAGTTCTTCAATGATTTTAGGATCTTGGAATCATTTTATTCACACCTGCCGGAACATATAACTTGAATAAAATGCTTAATAAACATTGAATTATGCATGTATGCTAGAATTTAAGTTTATTAAGAGAAACTGTGAATGGTTATTTATTTGTTTATTCTTTTCAATTGTAGTTTTAACTATGGCAAACAACAATTCATTCAACATTCGATCAATTCTCGAAAAAGAGAAGTTGAGCGGGAAAAACTTCCTTGACTGGCAAAGGAACATGCAAATAGTTCTTATGCAAGAAGAAAAGGAGTATGTCCTGGAAGAGGCGATGCCCGAAGCCGCAGGCGACGGGATCACTCAGGCAGCCCTCAATCGTTGGATTGATGCCAACAAGGATGTGAAATGTCTAATGCTCGCCACCATGAGTGCAGATCTGCAGAAAACGTTTATCAACTCAGATGCTTTCACGATCATCAGTGAGTTGAAGAACATGTTCCAAGATCTGGCTCGAGTCGAAAGATTCGAGACTCATAGGCAAATTCTTGAGACCAAGCTTAAGAAAGGCGAGCCCGTAAGTCCACATGTTCTCAAAATGATTGGACTCATTGAGAATATGAGTCGGCAGGATCATCAATTTTCTCAGGAAATGGCTATAGACACCATCCTCCATTCTCTTCATAGCGGGTATGATCAGTTCAAACTGAACTACAGTATGAATAGTCTGGATAAAACGCTCACTGAGCTTCACGGTATGCTGATGACCGCTAAAAAGACACTCAAAAGTGATAAGCAGGATGTGCTTATGGTGCATGGGGGCAAGTTCAAGAAATCTGGAAAGAAGAGGAATGCTAAGAAAGGTGGCAACAAGGCCAGCCAGACTAAGCAACAAGCTGGCGCCAAATCTGAAAAGAGGAAGGTCAGTCAACCCACTTTTGATTCCGAATGCTTCTACTGCAAGAAGAAGGGGCATTGGAAGAGAGATTGCTTGAAGCTAAAGGAAGATCAGAAGAACGGAACAGTCGTTCCATCTTCAGGTATTTTTGTTATAGACTGTATACTTGCTAATTCAACTTCTTGGGTATTAGATACAGGTTGTGGCTCACACTTATGTTCCAATCCACAGGGACTAAGAAGAAGTAGAAAGTTAAGCAAGGGTGAAGTCGACCTACGAGTGGGAAATGGAGCACGGATTGCTGCATTAGCTGTAGGAACTTATTATTTGTCGTTGCCCTCCGGGCTAGTTTTGGAACTGGAAGAATGTTTCCAAGTTCCAAGTCTTACTAAAAACATCATTTCAGTTTCTTGCTTAGATGCTAAGGGATTTTCCTTTTTAATAAAAGACAATAGTTGTTCGTTTTATTTTAAAGAGATGTTTATGGATCTGCTAGATTAGTCAATGGACTTTATTTATTAGATCACGACAAACAAGTTTATAACATAAATACCAAAAAGGCCAAAAATGATGATTCAGATCTCACCTATCTGTGGCATTGTCAATTAGGCCATATAAACTTGAAACGCTTAAAAAGACTTCAAAAGGAAGGAATTCTAGAACCATTTGACTTAGAGGATTATGGTAAATGCGAATCATGTTTACTTGGCAAAATGACAAAGCAACCTTTCTCTAAAGTTGGAGAAAGAGCAAATGAACTATTGGGTTTAATCCATACAGATGTATGTGGACCAATGAGTACAAATGCTAGAGGTGGTTTCAGCTACTTTATCACTTTAACTGATGACTTCAGTAGATATGGTTATGTCTACCTAATGAAGCATAAGTCTGAATCCTTTGACAAATTCAAGGAATTTCAGAGTGAAGTAGAGTATCAATTAGGCAAGAAGATTAAGGCACTGCGGTCTGACAGAGGCGGTGAATATCTGAGCTATGAATTTGATGACCATCTGAAAGAATGTGGAATTCTATCAGAATTGACTCCTCCTGGAACACCACAATGGAACGGTGTGTCGCAACGGAGGAACAGAACCTTGTTAGACATGGTCAAGTCAATGATGGGTCAGGCCGAACTTCCATTAGAATTTTGGGGACATGCACTAAATACAGTTGCACTCACTATAAATAGAGCTCCGTCTAAAGCTGTCGAAAAGACTCCATATGAGTTATGGTTTGGAAAGCCTCCAAAAGTGTCTTTTCTTAAGATTTGGGGATGTGAAGTATACGTCAAACGATTAATTTCAGACAAACTTCAACCGGAATCTGACAAATGTATCCTTGTGGGCTATCCAAAGGTAACAAAGGGGTATTACTTCTACAATACATCTGAGAACAAGGTGTTTGTTGCTCGAGATAGTGTCTTTTTGGAGAAAAATCACATTTCCAAAATGACAAGTGGGAGAAAAGTAGACCTCGAAGAAATTCGAGTCGAACAACAAACTCTAGAGAATGCTCAAGATGACATTCAGGATGAAACTCAGAGATCTTTAGAAGAATCTGGTGAGAATCATGGTCAATCTAGAAATGTTACCCCGCGTAGATCGCAAAGATATAGATCTCAATCGGAAAGGTACTTAGGTATTTTGACGAACGAGAGCTATGACGTTCTATTACTTGAAAGTGATGAACCTGCGACTTACAAACAAGCTATGACGAGCCCTAGCTCCAAGCAATGGCAAGAAGCCATGCAATCTGAATTAGACTCCATGTCTGAAAACCAAGTGTGGGATTTGGTCGATTTGCCAGATGGCTACCAAGCCATTGGAAGCAAATGGATTTTCAAACTAAAAAAGGACAAGGATGGCAAACTTGAAGTTTTCAAAGCTAGATTGGTTGCAAAAGGTTACAGGCAAGTCCACGGCGTGGATTACGATGAAACCTTTTCACCAGTTGCAATTCTAAAGTCTATTCGGATAATGTTAGCAATCGCTGCATATTACGATTACGAAATATGGCAGATGGATGTCAAAACTGCTTTCTTAAACGGCGTTTTAACAGAAACTGTGTTTATGACACAGCCTGAAGGTTTTGAGGATCCAAAGAATGCTAAAAAGGTATGCAAGCTAAAGAAATCAATCTACGGATTGAAGCAGACATCTAGGAGCTGGAATATACGTTTTGATGAAGCATTCAGTGACTTTGGTTTCATCAAGAACACAAACGAATCTTGTGTATACAAGAAGGTCAATAGGAGCAAAATTGCTTTCCTAGTATTATATGTCGACGACATATTACTTATCGGAAATGACATTCCTATGTTGAACTCTGTCAAGATTTGGCTTGAGAAATGTTTTTCGATGAAGGATCTAGGAGAAGCACAGTACATATTGGGCAGCAAGATTTACAGAGATAGATCTAAAAAGATGATTGGACTTAGTCAAAGCACTTATATCAATAAGGTGCTTGATAGGTTCAAGATGGCAGACTCCCAGCGAGGCTACCTACCCATGTCTCATGGAATAACTCTAAGCAAGACTCAGTGCCCAAAAACACTTGATGAGCGTAGACGAATGAATGGGATTCCATATGCATCATTGATTGGTTCAATAATGTATGCTATGATATGTACACGCCCGGATGTTGCGTACGCACTCAGTGCTACGAGCAGATACCAGTCAGACCCAGGAGAGGCGCATTGGACTGCTGCCAAGAATATTCTGAAGTACCTGAAAAGGCACAAAGATGACTTCCTGGTCTATGGTGGAGATGATGAATTAATTGTTAAAGGCTATACGGACGCAAGTTTCCAAACCGACAAAGATGATTTCAGATCACAGTCTGGGTTTGTCTTCTGCCTCAACGGAGGTGCAGTAAGCTGGAAAAGTGCTAAGCAAAGCACCATTGCGGATTCTACAACTGAAGCGGAGTACATTGCTGCACATGAAGCAGCAAAGGAAGCTATATGGCTAAGGAAGTTCATAGGTGAACTTGGTGTAGTCCCCTCCATTAAAGGACCAATAGCCCTGTATTGTGATAATAACGGAGCTATTGCACAGGCAAAGGAGCCTAGACACCACCAGAGAGTCAAGCATGTACTTCGTAGATTCACCTTCTACGAGAGTTCGTTGAATGAAAAGAAGTCGAGATAAGCAAGATTGGAACTGATGACAACATATCAGATCCATTGACTAAACCTCTGCCGCAGGCGAAGCACAACTCGCACACTGCAGCTCTGGGAATCAAGCATATTGGAGAATGGCTTTGATATCCTTGTTTAATGTTTTAAAGTTTTAGAGTTTAAATCTTTGTAAAACATTATTGGTTAATCATTCACAATAAATGAAGAGAATTCATTTTTCCATTTAATTTGTGGTTTATTAAATGATGAGTCCCTTAAATTTGACGACATATTCAAGATAGACTGTCAGGACCAGTCCTGTGACTAAGAAATGTCTATCAAGTGAACTTGAATGTCAAAGGTTGAAAATGGTCCCTAGTCGGAGTTTTCTATTAAATTGGACGCATAGAAAACGTTAGACGATTAGAATGCAAGATGACTAGTAGTTCTGTTTCTTGAACTATGTGGACATGGCAATGTCATAATCATTTGCATAGATACTTACTTTGGGAAGACTAGTATCGGACAAGACCT
The DNA here is from genome assembly GCF_020520425.1 of Spinacia oleracea. NCBI lineage: Eukaryota > Viridiplantae > Streptophyta > Magnoliopsida > Caryophyllales > Amaranthaceae > Spinacia > Spinacia oleracea. The sequence goes on along the minus strand of NC_079487.1, from coordinate 42,183,554 downwards.
ATGAAACTTTACTGTAAGAGATGAAAATCTGTCATAAGTAAATTTCATTAAAATTATTAGACACTAAATCCTCAATACCTGAGTGATTTGAGATTTCTTGTTTGAGAACTGGTTGCTTTGACGTTGACCAACCGTCGCACCGTAAAAGGAGGCTATAAAAGGCAACTCTCAGGTAATCACCTATCAAACGAAGTCTAATCTCAAGATCGCAAGATTGGGATGGTCCTCCCATAAATCGGGATGAGATGCTTAAAATTTGTACAAGGCCACTCGGAGAGCTAGAAACTGTGAAATGCATGGCCGTGCTCGGATGAATCATAGGCTATGATTATCTGTTTATTTGATCAGTTGAACTCTGAAACCGAGAAACACCTCTGGACATAATAAGGATGACAACTCTTACCTTATGTTCAAGAGCAAGCATCGAGAAAATATTATCCAAGTCGTAGATGTTTCCGGAAAACGGAAACATGGTACGTATCGGAAAATATTATCGGAAATGGAAACATTGCCGGAATCGGAAATATTGCCGGAAACGGAAATATTGTCAGAATCGGAAATATTATCGGAATCGGAAAATAATTCCGGAAACGGAAATATTAAATATTTGTTCGAAACGGAAATTAATTCCGGAATCGGAAATGTTAAATATTGTTCGTATCGGAAATGAATTCCAGAATCGGGAATTTAATCGGAAGCGTATCGTACGAATTAGCATCGGACGAGACTTACTAGACGAAGGCCCAGCACGAAGCCAGGCCCTCGCCCAGCAAGCCAAGCGCGCCACACGAACAGCCAAGGTCACGCCAGGCCCAGCAGGCCATGGCAGCGCGCGCAGCAATGGGCTGTGAGCTGTGCTGCTGCTCGCGTGGGCTTGCGGCTCGCGTGGGCCGAGCGGCCGTGTGGGCTGTGCTCGGGCATGGCCTGCACGCTCGTGGGTCATGCTCGTGTAGAGTTTGTGTTCACATACGAAACCTAGATTGTATAGGATTTGTTTGATGATTAAATTCCTAATCCTAAAAGGATAAAATTAATTAGTTAGAGTCCTACTAGGATTCTAGTTTAACTAATTAGTATCCTAATAGGATTCTAGTTCCTTTTCCATACCTCTATAAATAAGGGCCTAGGGTCATTATTTGCAGGTACGATTGAAGTATTCAAAGGGTAAGTTTTTAAAAGAAAAATCAGCCATACACTTGCAAACACATAGCCGACTTTCCTAGTAACCTTAAGGGCGATTCTTGTTGGTCTAACTTGAGGCGGATCCGGACGTACTGTGGACTATCTACGGAGGGACGACATTTGGAGTCCTAAAGACTTGTTCTTGTTCGGTTCGGGCGCAGCTAGGGAAGGCACGCTACAACATGTATGCATCTATTCTATGGTAAATGATTATGTGTAAATAATATGCTTTCCTGGCTTTATGGTTTTTCCGCATGATTTATGAATTGTCATATATATCATAACCTAACAGGTCCTTCCCAAGCTGGTGCCAATTTACATGCGTTTAGTTCCCTTGTGTTTTGGAACACTTTGCGTAGCACCCAGTCGCCCTCCTTGAACATTTTCACCTTGACGTTTTTGATGAAGCACTTCGCGACGATCTGTTGTTGCAATGCCATCCTTATTAACGCTGCTTCCCTTAAATCCTCCGTATTGTCGAGGTTCTCTCTTAGTTCCACGTCGTTCTGTTCTGGCGTCATGAGACCGTATCGTGCGCTGGGGAGTTTCACTTCTAGGGGCAGTACCGCTTCGCACCCGTAGTCGAGTGAAAAAGGTGTCTGCCCCGTCGCCGTCCTAGGCATCGTCCTGTTGGCCCATAGGATGGAAGGCAAATCTTCTACCCACCGACCCTTCTTATCGTCCAGCCGTTTCTTCAGCGATCCGATTATCGTTTTGTTGCTAGATTCTGCTTGGCCGTTTGCTTGGGGGTATCTTTGCGTCGACGTCTTTAGCTCGATGTTCCACGTTTTGCAGAAAGCTCTCGTCTTGTCGCTGATGAACTGAGATCTGTTGTCCCATATGATCTGTGACGCTATTCCAAACCTGCATATTATGTTAGTCCAAATAAACGAGAAAACTTATTTGTCCCTCTCTTGTTGGAACGCACCTGCTTCTATCAACTAAGAAAAGTAATCCGTTATTGCCAACATAAAGATTTTTTGTCCTGGGCGACGGGTAATTTACCGACGATGTCCATCCCCCATTTCATGAAAGGCCAAGGTGTTAAAGTTGGATGCAAGAACTCGGATGGTTTATGTGTCATACATGCGTGCCTTTGGCATTTGTCGCATTTGGCGACGTACCTCATGGCGTCTTTGAACATCGTCAGCCAATAGTATCCGTTCCTCTTGATCTTGGTTGATAAGCTTCGTCCTCCCTCGTGTCCTCCGTATTCTCCTTCGTGGTATTGCTGGAGTAGTCCTTCCCATTATGTTTTTTCTGCGCATCGCATCATCATTCCGTTGGCTGATTTTTTAAATAACGCATCCTGCAAAATAACATATCGTGAAGCTTCGAAATGGATTAGTCTGGCTTCGAGCTCGTCGACGGGAAGGGTTTCATGTGTTAGGTAGTCGAAAATGGGTTTGGTCCAACTGTTTGTGTTTGTGGTTGACAAGACGAGGCTGGCATTTTGTGGGATTTCTTTGTCTATAGTGGGTAATAATAGGTGTACTAAGGGTATGGTTGAGAATGGCGATTTTCTCAGTGCGGATCCAAAGTTTGCGAGTGCGTCGGCCTGTGTGTTTTGGTCTCGTGGCACTTGTTTGATGGAGAAGGGTTTGAACTTTGTTGTTAATTTTTTAGCTTTCTCGAGGTACAAGGTCATTTTGAGGTCTTTAGCTTCGTAGTCGTCGTTGATTTGGTTGACAATCAATTGGGATTCGCTGAAGATATCGAGTCCGCTTGCTCCTAGTTTTTCAGCTAACGCCATTCCGGCGATTAGTGCCTCGTACTCTGCTTCGTTGTTCGTCACTTTGAAGTCGCAGCATATGGCCTGTAATACCTCGTATTTTTATAATAATTATAAGTATATTTTATTATATGTATAAAACCTTTTACGATTTATTAGCATTTAAATAATATTTAAATGTATTTTATTTGAATGTATTATAATTAATTAGAATATTTATTATTTTAATTAATTACGAAACGAATTTAATTCTTGAGTCGGGAAATTAAATGGGTTGCAAATGATTTTTAAAGGCTTCGGGTTTTAAATGAAAAGTCCATTTCGTTTTATTTAATGAGCCCAATCATTTAATTTCCTAAGCCCAACTCAAATCTCCTAAGCCTAGCCCAACAAGGGATTAGGGAGCCTATAAATAGGACTCCCCCATCATTAAATGAGTCCCTAAAATTCATAAACCCTCTTTTGTTTTTATTGCTCCACACTTCTCCTCTCCTATCCCTCTTGTCCGGCCCGCAGCCCCGCACAGCACGAGCGGCCTCGTGCCTTCGTGCTCGCTCGTGTGCTGTTGTGCCCTTGTTTGTAACACCCTAATAATTCCTTGCTTTTATAAAACCATTTTCCAACTTAAAATAAAGGAATTACTAAAGTATTACCGCTACCGTGATAACGGTTAAGGCTAGTACCAGAATTACGCAGCGGAATTTAATGTCAACTAACTTTTGAAAAGATAATTAATAAATATCGAGGCCTCCTACAATTTGGAACCATGACGGCCCAAAAACCAAAGTATAAAAGGTTTAACAATTTCAAACATAATTAAAGTATAGATAAAATAGTTTTAAAGTACGAAAGCATGCAACTCTCTCAATCATCCCAAGCCACATGATTTCGATCGTACTTTGATCTACCAACCTGCTATATTATTCTACTCCCCATCAATGCAAGTGCAAATGATAGATCATCATAGGGTCATTAAGGCAAAGTCCATGACCAAAGAAACACAAAGCACGTAGTCAGCAAAAGCTGAGCACTTACAAGAATAGAGTGAACAAAACTAAAAACATGCATCACTTACTAAGTACTAATCAACATGCAACGGCCATTCAATAAATCAAACAAATCATGAATACAAGACTCGACTCTTGACTCGACTCTTGACTCACAATTTAATTAGAATAAGCTTCGAACGGGCCAAAGAAATATTCCATAAAGGAAAGGTGATGGGAGCCAACCATACACCAAATATATAATAATAAAATCGAGCCATACCGAGTGTCGGGCAATGCCGACGGAATTCCTGCACATAATATAAATGAAACAACGTCTTGTATCATTAGTAGGAGTACGAGCTTTCCGGCAACACTCCCCCCATTGTTCATACTCAAGGTATATACGTTCCAAGAGTTTTGAAACTAGTTCTGGTTGCACTTTACGTTTATTAATATTTTATTAAAGGTGAACTCAAGACTCAACAATATACATTCATTCAATTAATAAACACAACCAAAACAATATTATTTTAATTCTTTAAGACTTGTGATCAACCAAGTAAGACTCTTGTGAAATTACTACCATGTCCCTCCTCATCAAAGTGAGATTCCACATCATTCCCATTAACATGAGTGTTGTGCCTTTGCACGACAAATCCTAATTTATTTCATACATAATATTCCCAACTGAAGCCTACATGTGCGGTGGCTTACGTGAGCTAACAATTCACATGTGGTAAAATAAATAGTACAAAGAGGTACGAATAATTGGCTCATAGTATTCTAGACATCCCGTACAATAGCATACAAATAAATAATCCATCCCTTGCATGCGAAACTAACCATACATGCATAAATATTGAACAACATGATTGACAATGAAATCCATACTCATAATAATCCCAACATGCTTGTTCAACCAATAATTCAACAATTCCAATATAATAATCCACATGATCGTTCACCAAACCAAATATGAATCCACCAAGTTCACATAATATAATTCACATCAATAACAATCATCTAATGTCCCTTGACAAATAATGAGGTTGCCCTAGACTTGTGCGTACCTGGAATGCCTAAGTACGGGGGCCACTGTGTGAATCACAACTTACTAGAAATCAACTCCTATAAACACAATGGAGAAACTTAATTATTATCCATGTTTACTAAATTTCCAGCAACTTTGTTTAGTTTTAAAACACTTGAATTAATTAGAACTTAATCGTTCATTAATAAAATAATCGTCTCAATCAATCGTTTAAAACCCTAGCATGAAATTAATTTATTTTCATGCATAAAACCATTAAAAATCGACGTTTTAAGTCTTTATAATATTCTGAAAAATATAATTGCTTATCATAATTAAATTCATCATCTAATTATGCTAATCAATCACCCATAAGGCTTAGATTAAAACTCCAATCATAGTTTGTAATTAAAACCATTAAAACTAATAAAAATTGAAGCTTTAATATATACTTCAAATCTGAATATTATAATATTTCAATTCAAAACATCCTTCAATAATTCAAACATACAAATCCTCAAAATTCGGTGTTCATAACCGATCTCAGCATTTTAATTAAACAAAACCAATAATATTAATATAATTTAAAATACGGAATTGAAATAGAATAGGCAAGGAAGAAGAGAATTATACCAATCTGGCCTATAGCACGGAACAACCACGAATTTAAGTGATTGGGCGAAAAAGATTGAACAACGAACAAAAACAACACACACACACACGTTCTGAGGCGAGGGGCGTGTGGCTGGGCGAGAGCAGCGCACACAGCAGCAGCACGCAAGGGGAAGGGCGAGCGCTGCGCGAGGGAGCAAGAGGGAGAAAAATTACTGCATCAGGATTTTAGAACGCTCATAATTTTTAATCTACAACTCGGAATTGATCGATTCTTGAGGCAAAGCTCAAGAACTTTTCGAGATCTACAACTTTGAAGAAGAAATCTTTTTCTTAAAACGAACGAAAATAGGAGAAAAACGGCCAAACATAAGTTCGACGAAAGAAAGAAGAATTTAGGGTTAGGGTTTTACTTTTAGGTTTTATGAATAATAGGGAGCAATTTTGAGGGTGAGCACCTATATTTATAGGCTTAGGAAACTCAAAGATGGGCTAGGCTTTATGATTCCCTTTCGGGCTTCATTAAACATAAGATGGGCTTGTTTAATTTGTTTGTACTTGAACTTGGAATTGAATTGGGCTAGATTAATTAAAAATCGTTTTACTTTTGAAACCCAATTAAATTCCCATAATTAAATAATAAATTCGTTTGGTAATAATTAAACTAATAAATATTCTAACTAAATAAAATACATTTAAATAACATTTAAATGCGTTTTAAATTCTAAAAATCATAAAAATACGTTATAAATATAATAAAATATATTTATAAAATACAGAAAAATACGAGGTATTACAGTCTACCCTCCTTAAAAGAAGTTTCGTCCCGAAAATTGGGCACGGAAATCATAATTTGGAATCAAAACTTGAGACTTTATGAGACTTATTGCGTTTTCTTTGCAAAAATTTTTAGTTGCTGTACTCTTTAAGTAATTCAACATGGCAATATGAAGTGCAATTTCCATAGAAGGCACTAAATCAAGCACAAAATAAGGGAAAATAAGGTAAAATCGCTAAATTCTACCGCACTCTACCCCCCTTAAAAGAAACGAGTTACGTCCCCGTAACTCAACTACCCTCGGGAAATAGCTAGGGATACTTTCTCATATCGTCCTCAGCCTCCCGGGACCACAAAACTTCATTAGACCACAAAACTCTCACAATTTTAACACCCTTAGTTCGTGTGTTACGACTTTACAATCTAGGACTTTGACTGGTCTTTCCTTGGAAGATAAAATTTGGTCTAATTCTATGGTTTTCGATTGCAACACATGAGACTTATCCGGAACATACTTTCTCAATTGAGATATATAAAACACATTATGCACTCTATGTAGGTCCATGGGTAAGGCTAGTCTGTAAGCTACCTTTCCTACCCATTCTAGGATTTCATATGGGCCTATATACTTTGGGCTAAACTTTTCTTTCTTGCCAAATCTTATCACATCTTTCATTGGTGAAACTTTGAGTAACAATTTGTCACCCGCTAGAAACTTTTGTCAAGTATGCGCAGCTCTTTTGGCAATCTTGCGCTGCTTGAATCTTTGATTGAATAGTTCTAATTTGGTTCATTGTGTCCTCTATCATTTGAGGTCCTAACAAAAATGTCTTACTGACGTCGCTCCAACATAGTGGATTTCTACATTTCCTTCCATCTAAGGCTCAAATGGTGTCATTCCTATACTGGCATGATAGCTATTGTTATAGGAAAATCAATCAAATCTAAACTATCTTCCTGACTTCCTTGGAAATATATTTCACATGCACGAAGTATATCCTCAAGTGTCTAAGTTTGTCCATATGTGGATGGATAGAACGTTATACTCATTTTCAATGTCGTGCGCAGTTCTTCTGTACACTTTCCCAGATTGAAAGAAACCTTGAATCCTTATCTGGCATGATATACTTAGAAACTCCATGTAGTCTCACAACATTCTTAATGCAAGCCGTAGCAAGTTGCTCCATATTTCTAGCTTCTTCACTGGTATAAACACTGCTGGCTTGGTCACTCTATCTACCACAACCCAATTGGTGTCATTTCCTAACTTTGACTTGGGTAAACACGTGACAAAGTCCATTGAAATATAGTCTGGTTTCCAACTTGAGAATTCTAATGGTATAACCTTTCCTTGAGGTCTCCTACGTTCAATCTTATCCTTTTGACAAGTCAAGCATCTTGCAACAAATTCAGCTACTTCATTCCTCATCTTTGCCACCAATAGACCTTTTTCAAATCCTTATACAACTTGTCACCACCCGGGTGCACAGAATATGGCGTATTGTGACCTTCTCCCATCAATTTCTCCTTCAATTCACCACATTGTTGAGGCAAGCACCTCCTGCGTTTGTACCTCAAACTTCCATCATCATGGACCTTGAAATCTAATTCCTTTCCTTGCGAAATCTTTTCCTTGATTCGCTCTAACTTTACATCACCAGCCTGATTCTCCTTAATCTCACCCATGCAAACAATATGGCTGCTAGCTCTATGTCATGGGTAGGGTACTTAGGTTTATACGGTTTTAATTTCCTTGATGCATACACAATAACCTTCCCGTTCTGCATCAATACACACCCTAAACCATTCTTTGATGCATCACTATACACATTATAGGTATCATTTCCATCCGATAGGGTTAACACTGACGCGGTTGTCAAACGCATCATTAGAGCTTGGAGTGCTTCCTCACAATTCTCATTCCACTCAAACTTAGATTCTTTCTTCATGAAGGTAGTCATTGGTTTGGGTATCCTAGACAAGTCTTGCACAAAGAGTCTATAATATCCAGCTAAACTAAGAAAACATCAAATTTCAGTGACACTCTTTGGTGTAGGCCATTGACTAGCAACTTTAGACTTGGCATGATTCACTGCAACTTCTTCTTTAGACACTAGATACCCCAAAATGTGACATTCTCCATCCAGAATTCACACATATTTAGTTTGGTATAGAATTGGTTATCCCTAAGTCTACTTGACATAGACCCAAAATATTCAACATGTTCTTTATTGCTCTTCGAATACACCAAGATATCACCTATAAAAACACTAAAAGCTTATCCATAAATGCATGGAACACACGATTCTTCAAGTCCATGAATATTCTAGGTGCACTAGCCAACCCAAATGGCATAGCAGTGAACTCGAAATGACTATATCTTGTCCCAAATGCAGTCTTTGGTATATCATTATCCGCAATTCTCAATTGGTGATAACCTGATCACAATTCGATCTTCAAGAAAATTCCTGCTTCTTTAAATTGGTCAAAGTAGGTGTCTATCCTAGGCAAAAATGGTACTTTTCTCTGAATCATGACCTCCTTGGTTTCCTTGTAGTCTATACAATGTCTCATACTCTTATCCTTCTCTTTCATAAACACAATTGGTACTCCTCGTTGTGATGCACTTGGTCTAATATAAATTTTCTCCAACAAATCTTTCAATTTACCCTTCAACTCACTCACTTCTTCTGGAGTTATCCTATATGGAGCTTTCGAAATAGGTGCATTTTCAGGTTCTAAGTATATAGTAAGGTCAATAGGTCGATTGGGAGGCATTTCCGGGGTCTCTTCCGGAAACACATCCAGAAACTCATTCACAACTTCAATGTCCTCAGGTATCCTTAACTTTATTATTAAGGTCTCTCACATTGCATAAGAATAGAGGGTTCCCATTATTGACTAGCTTCACGAGTTCAATTTCCGTGATAATTCATATGTTTCTAGGATTACCCAAAACGACGATAGGTACTACTGTACTTAAGCTAGATCTCAAATGAACCTTCTTCTTCTCGCAGTCACTTTTGTCTTTGAACATGGCCAACCAATCCATCACTAAAATCACCTCCAATTCTCCTAATTTAATCTCAATCAGGTTAGACAGGAAGATGGTTTTGGCTATGGTCAAGGCACATTCTTATGATTCTTGGTACTTACTATACTACCAGTTGGTATAATTATGGGTACCTCAATAACTCTGGTTCCTAACATCCTTTCTCTTTTTGCCAGTTTCACTTTCAATCTTGTTCTTCCTCACCTATAGTCCATACAAATGAGCGGCCTTTCTATTTATAGAGTGTATCTAGAGAAGTAAGGATCTCTCCAGATAGTAACAACTACGAATCCATTTGACAATTCATTTTCAAACCTTTGAGCCCTAAGCTCTTCCGTTGCCACCACTTCAGGTGCAAACTTAGACAATTCTATAACTTGGAATAGTATTCAATCAAAGACAACCTATCCATCTTCAGCTCAATGAGTTTTTGGGCTTTCTTCTTTTTCAAGTACGGTTAGAAAATTTTGGTTCTTAAGGAAAACTTGAATGATTTCCATCCAAATCCAAGTGTAGCTCTCAATGCATTCACACACCTTTGCCATCATTAATCAGCTTCTCCCATAAGGTGATACACAACATTATTCACCATAAGGTTCTCTGGACAGTATACAACAACCACCAATTTATCAAACTTTCTAAGTTAGTTCTCCAGTAAACTTGGGTCAAACTCCCCTTGGTACAGTGGAGGTTTACTCTGGATTGCCATTTTGAACATTCCCCTAGCAGGGTCATTAATTGAATTTTGCCTAGTCTCTGCTAGGTTCTGAAGTACTGCGGCTAGTTGCCTAACAACATTGGCTATTCCTTGGTTATCCAAGACTCACTTTAATGACTGGGTTTGACATGGACAACGCTAAGGTTACAGACCAACAAACCAATCAAATTACTTTGCAACAATGCATAAATTTCGAACATGATGGGGAAAGTGGAGCCACCTACTAGCCACCCCCTTGCCTTGTTCGAACCACATAGCTAAGTGGAAACTAACCACGATTCACTTAGTTATTAATTAATTCGAGAAATAAAACACATAATCCCTTTGCGATACCCACGAAACTTTTAATCGAGATTTGAACTCAATAGATAACAAAAGGAATTCGATGCTTTTATTAATACTTCAATGAAAAGGCCTTACATCCATCAATAACATTGCTTTTATTTCTCTAAACCATAATTGAGCTAATAACCATAAATAGTAGCTTTGCTACTTTATTAATCAACAAAATAAATAACTAAGGATTACAGTTCTTTAAAGACTAATGTCATCACGACGATCATCTCTTTCTTTGTATTGTTCTGGAGTAAATTCTTGATCATTTGGATCATCCATATTGTCTTCCCGATCAGAATATTTATCTATAACCTCGCCATCCTGTTGTGACACTCTATTAACCTCATTATTAGCTTTCGGTTCTATTTCAAAGCCACTAGACAACTCAATAGTAGTTTCATGAACCACTGGATTCGGATTTTCAACCTCAAACAACTTCACCATCATCATTCAATTTCTCATTTTCTTCCATTTTATACTCATCATCATCGTCATCACTATCTCATACTCATCATCGTCTATGTCACCTAGACATAATCCAATAGCAAGCATACCATCTTTTCAATGATAGTAGTCATAACCTCAGTATCATACCTTCATCTACCATCTACAATACAATACTTCCTCCAACTAGGTGTATCATTCTCAAAATGCATATCACTGAACTTATGCTTAAGCTCTATATAAGGTGTACTATGGGGTAAACAATATACAATCATCTCAGGCATAACATCAATTTTCCTCAAATGTGGCAATTCTTAAGCGTCCCAAAATAGTTGTATGCAAGCTCAATATTCTTCACATACACATATGGAATCTCACTATCAAGGTTCTCTAATTGTCCTATATTGGAAAACTTTGAAGGCAACATTCTTAAGTCCTAAAAACACACACTTAAGAGTCTCACTAATCGTGTTCCCAAAAAAATTCAACCCCCAAGGAGAAAAAACAGTTTAAGTTCGTGGAGCCATACAATCTCAATGCACAAGTACATGCTTAATCATGAATCGTGATGCAAATAATCACATAAAGCAAGATAAAACATGATTCGAACGCATACATGGCACTTAATAAATCACATTGTGACATAATATGCATTCCTAGATTAATATGCCCTTCTTAGTCTACCCATTCCTCACTTGAAAATAATATTAACTTTCGAAATTAATTAAGAAATAACTCCTAACTTAGTTGAAATTATTTAAAATAAAATCGAAAATTAATAAGAATTATTAATTAATTAAACGAATTAATTTCGGATAATTAAAAATTAAAAATAAAAAAAAGAAATCCGAAAAAAATTAAAAATAAATATTCGAAAAAAAATATTCGAATAATAATAAATAAATAAATGAATAAAATTAATTCGGATATTTATATAAAAGAATTTCCGAAAATAATAAAATAATTCTAATTTAATTCGAAAATCTCGAAAAAAAAAATTCGGAAAAACTAATTAAATTAAATAATAATCCCAACTTTTCGACTCATTTCAAACGACCTAAAATAATTAATATTTGACCTTTAAAATATTGAGTACTCAAAATAATACGTTTTGACTTTAGGAAAATAATGTTTAAAAATCCTAAAGTTCCGCATTAGTCTCCGATTACCACTTTGTAGTATTGATTACTACAAAGAAAGAATGAAACTAAGCTCTAGTATACCACTCTGCAGTATTACTTACTAGAAAGTAGCCATAAGCTCTTGAATACCACTTTGTAACACCCTAATAATTCCTTGCTTTTATAAAACCATTTTTCAACTTAAAATAAAGGAATTACTAAAGTATTACCGCCACCGTGATAACGGTTAAGGCTAGTACCAGAATTACACAGCGGAATTTAATGCCAACTAACTTTTGAAAACATAATTAATAAATATCGAGGCCTCCTACAATTTGGAACCATGACGGTCCAAAAACCAAAGTATAAAAAGGTTCAACAATTTCAAACATAATTTAAGTATAGATAAAATAGTTTCAAAGTACGAAAGCATGCAACTCTCTCAATCATCCCAAGCCACATGATTTCGATCGTACTTTGATCTACCAACCTGCTATATTATTCTACTCCCCATCAATGCAAGTGCAAATGATAGATCATCATAGGGTCATTAAGGCAAAGTCAATGACCAAAGAAACACAAAGCACGTAGTCAGCAAAAGTTGAGTACTTACAAGAATAGAGTGAACAAAACTAAAAACATGCATCACTTACTAAGTATTAATCAACATGCAACGGCCATTCAATAAATCAAACAAATCATGAATACAAGACTCGACTCTTGACTCGACTCTTGACTCACAATTTAATTAGAATAAGCTTCGAACGGGCCAAAGAAATATTCCATAAAGGAAATGTGATGGGAGCCAACCATACACCAAATATATAATAATCAAATCGGCCCATACCGAGTGTCGGGCCATACCGACGAAATTCATGCGCATAATATAAATGAAACAACGTCTTATATCATTAGTAGGAGTACGAGCTTTCCGGCAAGACTCCCCCCATTGTTCATACTCAACGTATATACGTTCCAAGAGTTTTGAAGCTTGTTCTGGTTGCACTTTACATTTATTAATATTTTATTAAAGGTGAACTCAAGACTCAACAATGTACATTCATTCAATTAATAAACACAACCAAAACAATCTTATTTTAATGCTTTAAGACTTGTGATGAACCAAGTAAGACTCTTGTGAAATTACTACCATGTTCCTCCTCACCAAAGTGAGATTCCACATCATGCCCATTAACATGAGGGTTTTGCCCTTGCACGACAAATCCTAATTCATTTCATACATAATATTCCCAACTGAACCCTACATGTGCGGTGGCTTACGTGAGCTAACCCTACACATGTGGTAAAATAAATACTACAACGAGGTACGAATAATTGGCTCAAAGTATGCTAGCATACAAATAAATAATCCATCCCTTGCATGTGAAACAAACCATACATGCATAAATGTTGAACAACATGATTGACAATGAAATCCATACTCATAATAATCCCAACATGCTTGTTCAACCAATAATTCAACAATTCCAATATAATAATCCACATGATCGTTCACCAAACCAAATATGAATCCACCAAGTTCACATAATATAATTCACATCAATAACAATCATGTAAGGTCCCTTGACAAATAATGAGGTCTCCTAGACGTGTACGTACCTGGAATACCTAAGTACGGGGGCCACTGTGTGAATCACAACTTACTAGAAATCAACTCCTATAAACACAGTGGAGAAACTTAATTATTATCCATGTTTACTAAATTTCCAGCAACTTTGTTTTGTTTTAAAACACTTGAATTAATTAGAACTTAATCGTTCATTAATAAAATAATCGTCTCAATCAATCGTTTAAAACCCTAGCATGAAATTAATTTATTTTCATGCATAAAACCATTAAAAATCGACGTTTTAAGTCTTTATAATATTCTGAAAAATATAATTGATTATCATAATTAAATTCATCATCTAATTATGCTAATCAATCACCCATAAGGCTTAGATTAAAACTCCAATCATAGTTTGTAATTAAAACCATTAAAACTAATAAAAATTGAAGCTTTAATATATACTTTAAATCTGAATATTATATTATAATATTTCAATTCAAAACATATTTCAATAATTAAAACATACAAATCCTCAAAATTCGGTGTTCATAACCGATCCCTGCATTTTAATTAAACAAAACCAATAATATTAATATAATTTAAAATACGGAATTGAAATAGAATAGGCAAGGAAAAAGAGAATTATACCAATCCGGCCTATAGCACGGAACAACCACGAATTTAAGTGATTGGGCAAAAAAGATTGAACAACGAACAAAAACAACACACACACACACGTTCCGTGTGTGCGCGCGCGGGCAGGAACGAAGGCAGGCACAGCAGCAGCTGGCGCGCGGGACAAGAGGGCGAGCAAGAGAGTGAGGCGAGGGGCATGTGGCTGGGCGAGAGAAGCGCACACAGCAACAACAATAGCACACAGCAGCAGCCCGCAAGGGGAAGGGCGAGCGCTGCGCGAGGGAGCAAGAGGGAGAAAAATTACTGCAGCAGGATTTTAGAACGCTCATAATTTTTAATCTACAACTCGGAATTGATCGACTCTTGAGGCAAAGTTAAATAACTTTTCAAGATCTACAACTTTGGAGAAGAAACCTTTTTCTGAAAACGAACAAAAATAGGAGATAAAGGGACAAACATAAGTTCGACGAAAGAAAGAAGAATTTAGGGTTAGGGTTTTACTTTTAGGTTTTATGACTAATAGGGAGCAATTTTGAGGGTGAGCACCTATATTTTTAGGCTTAGCAAACTCAAAGATGGGCTAGGCTTTATGATTCCCTTTCGGGCTTCATTAAACATAAGATGGGCTTGTTTAATTTGTTTGGACTTGAACTTGGAATTGAATTGGGCTAGATTAATTAAAAATCGTTTTACTTTTGAAACCCAATTAAATTCCCAACATTAAATAATAAATTCGTTTGGTAATAATTAAACTAATAAATATTCTAATTAAATAAAATACATTTAAATGCGCTTTAAATTCTAAAAATCATAAAAATACTTTATAAATATAATAAAATATATTTATAAAATACAGAAAAATATGAGGTATTACATTGTTGCTCGCCCATCGCCCTTCGTCGCCCACACCCCCTCTCGCGCACCGCACATCCCCCCCCCTTGCGTGTTGTTGTGCGCGTGTTGCTACTGCTATTGTTGCTGTGTGCCTTGCGGCACGCCAGCCCCTTGTCCCTCTCTCTCTCGTCTCCCTTGCGCCCCAGCGCGCGCGCGCCCCTTGCCTCTCGCCCAGCACTGTTGCGCGCACCCCTGCTGCCCTCGTCCTTTCATTGCTGCACACACGCACTCGGGTAGTGCGTTGTGTGTTGTCGTTGTTGCTTGTTCGTTCGTTGTTCAATTCTTTTCGCCCAATCACATTATATTTGTGGTTG
Organism: Spinacia oleracea; assembly: GCF_020520425.1. Lineage (NCBI taxonomy): Eukaryota > Viridiplantae > Streptophyta > Magnoliopsida > Caryophyllales > Amaranthaceae > Spinacia > Spinacia oleracea. The sequence goes on along the minus strand of NC_079487.1, from coordinate 42,168,146 downwards.
TTCCGTGCTATAGGCCGGATTGGTATAATTCTCTTCTTCTTTGCCTATTCTATTTAAATTCCGTATTTTAAATTATAAAATTAATATTGTTTTGAGTAATTAAAATGCGGGGAACCAGTTATGAAAACCGTGGTTTGAGGATTTGCGTGTTGTGATTCATTAGGTTTGTTTTAATTATTAAAGGATGAATTTTCAGATTTGCTTATTGAATAAAGCATTGATTTTTATGATAATAAACTACTTTTATTGGGGTTTTCAAGTTAGGGTTTTAACCTAGACCTAATGAGTCAATTGATTAGCATAATTAGGTGATGATTTTAATTATGATAATCAATTATATTTTCAGATTTGAATAAAGGCTTAAAGTGTTGATTTTTATTGATTTTAAAGGTGAAAAAAGTATGTTTTTGTACTAGGGATTGATTTTGCAAATTAAGACGATTTTATTATTGAAAAACGATTGAATTCTAAAGTCTAAAGGAGGTATTAAATTTTATAAAGTTGCTGGAAATTTAATGAATATGGAAATAATTTAAGTTTCATTATTTTGATAATAGGAGGTGATTTCTAGTTGAGTGCTCGTTATTGCAAAGTGGCCCCTACGCTTAGGTATTCAAGGTACGTACAAGTCTAGGGCGACCACACCTTTTGTCAATGACATTACATGATTGTTGATGATGTGAATTATATTATGTGGAATCATGTTTATCTTGATGAACGAGCATATGATTTGTGATGTTGGATTTATTGGATTAATTGTTGAACAAGCATGTTGAAATTATTATGAGTATGGATTTCATTGTCAATCTTGTTGTTCAATATTTATGCATGTATGGTTTGTTTCACATGCAAGGGATGGATTATTTAATTGTATGCTATTGTACGGGATGTATAGCATACTTTGAGCCAATCGTTCGTACCTCGTTGTACTACTTATTTTACCACATGTGAAGGGTTAGCTCACGTAAGCCACCGCACATGTAGGGTTCAGTTGGAAATATTATGTATGCAATGAATTAGGATTTGTCGTGCAAGGGCACAACCCTCATGTTAATGTGCATGATGTGGAGTCTCACTTTGGTGAGGAGGAACATGGTAGTAATTTCACAAGTGTCTTGCCTTGTTGATCACAAGTCCTAAAGCATTTAAAATAAGATTGTTTTGGTTGTTGTTTATTAATTGAATGAATGTACGTTGTTGAGTCTTGAGTTCACCTCTAATAAAATATTAATAAACGTAAAGTGCACCCAGAACAAGCTTCAAAACTCTTGGAACGTATAAACCTTGAGTATGAACAATGGGGGGAGTCTTGCCGGAAAGCTCGTACTCCTACTAATGATACAAGACGTTGTTTCATTTATAATATGCGCAGGAATTCCATCGGTATGGCCCGACACTCGGTATGGCCCGATTTTAATTATTTATCTATTTATTCATTTATTTATTATTATTCGAATATTTTTTTTCGAATTTATATTTTAAAATTCGGATTTCTTTTTATTTTCAATTATCCGAAATTTATTTATTTATTTATTTATTAATTAATCAATAGTTCTTATTAATTTTCGATTTTAATTTAAATAATTTCAACTAAGTTAGGAGTTATTTCTTAATTAATTTCGAAAATTAATATTATTTTCAAGTGAGAATTGGGTAGACTAAGAAGGGCATATTAGTTTAAGTATGCATTTTATGTGATTATGTGGATTATTAATTGCCATGTATATGTTCTAACCATGTTTTATCTTGCTTTATGTGATTAATTGCATCATATTTCATGTTGAGCATATATTTGTGCATTAAAAATTGTATGGCTCCACGAACTATTTATTGTATCCTTTTGGGGTTGGAATATCTATGGAAACGCGTTAGTAAGACTTTTGAGTTGTGAATTTTTAGGAATTAAGGATGCTACCTTATAAGTTCACCAGTCTAGGATACTTAGAGAAGATGGATAATGAGACTCCTCTCACGTATGTTCAGAAGATCGTGTTTGCTTGTGACTATTTGGCTTTGACCAAAAATATGCCCACCTTAGGCACAAAGATATGATGGCCAGTATGGTTATACATTGTTTACCCCATAAGAACCCTTACATAGACCTCAAGAACAAGTTCAGTGACATGCATTTTGGTGATGGTACCCCTAATTGGTACAAATATGGGACAAGTGATGGTAGGTGGAAGTATGATTCTGAGGTTCTTGCTACTATCTTAGAGGTTGCGGAAAATCGCTATGAGAATGGGAAGTATTCTGCGGGTCTTGGTATGGGCTATGGAGGAATAGAAAGTGATGGTGAGGATGGCATGATCCATGATGAGCAAGTTAGTGAGGTTGAGGAGGATAGTGATGATGATGTGGTAGAGATTGAAAATCCTAACCCTATAGTTCCTAAACTCACCATTGAGATATCCAGTGGATCTGAAGATGAGCTTGAAGAGAACAATGTGGTTGATAGTGAGCCACAGCAAAATGATGAGGCTATGGATGAGGACTCAGATCTGGAAGAAGACTTGGATGATCCTAATGATCAAGACTTTACTCTAGAGCAATACAAAGAAAGAAATGATCGTCGTGATGACGTTAGTCTATAGAGAAATGTAATCCTTAATTTTTTTTTTTCGTTGATTAATAAAGTGGCAAAGCTACTACTTATGGTTTTAGTTTATTATAGTTGGAGAATAAATGCTATGGCATTAGTAGATGTAAGACTTATTCGTTGGAATTTTAATAAAAGAATAGAATTTCCTTTTTGTTGTCCTTTAAGTTCAGTTCTCAATTCTAAGTCTTGTGGGTACCGCAAAGGGATTACTTGTTATTTCTTCAATGAAATTTTATGTGCAAGGTGGTCTAGTAACAACCATCTAAATTTATTTGCATCGAATAGTGGGGTGAGAAGGCCCAAGAATGGCGCCAACTCTTCCCCTAGGTTGCGCCTAAATGTGTTCTTGTTGTGAGTAGGTTCGTTGTTGAACTAGTGCCTTAGTAATGGCATGTCCAACCAATATTAAAGTTAGCCTTTTTATTTATTCAGGAGAAGGGATATGGCTAACCAAGAGATTTCTGAAGTGGTTAGACAACTAGCTGAGGTAGTTCGAGACCTAGCTCAAACTAGAGCCAACCCAGTGCATACGGCTGGGGAAATGTTTAAGAAAATAGCTCAAAGCAAGCCTCCACTCTATAGCGGAGAGATTGAACCAAGTGTTCTTGAAAACTGGTTGAGAAAGTTTGATAAGCTCATTGTAGCTGTGAATTACCCCGAAAACCTTAGGGTGAACAGTGCCGTGTACTACATGAGAGGTGACGCTGATTTATGGTGGCAACGATGTGAGAGTACCCTTAGAGCCACACCTAACTTTGGGTGGGAAGCGTTCAAAACTGCACTAAGGAACAAGTTTTACCCACCTTATCTGAAGAAGCAAAAGGCGCAGGAGTTCATTGAACTCAAAATGGTAGGTATGTCTGTGACGAAATACTACTCTAAGTTTATAGAGTTGTCTAGGTTTGCACCTGAAGTAGTGGCAATGGAAGAGCTCAGGGCTCAAAGATTTGACAATGGTTTGACCATGGACTTACAGCTGTTGTTGTCTGGAGAGACCTTTACCCCATTAGACACCCTGTACGGAAAAGCTGCTCACCTGTGTGTGTTACAACAAAGGAAGAATGGTAGTGCTGAAAAGAGAAAGGATGGTGTAAGCTCGAATCAAGGGAATAACCATCAGAATCAGGGGAATTTTAAGAAGCACAAAGGAAATGGGAATTTCCAGTTTAGGGCTAACAATGGTGGTAATCGCAACAATCAAGGTGGTGGAAATCAGTCTTGAAGGAATGGAGTACGAACCTACGAATGTAGGCGCTGTAACATGAATCACCCTGGAAAGGATTGTGATGGAAACTTAGTGACTTGCAGATTCTGTCAGAAGTTAGGCCATAGGGAGTATGAATGTTATTCTAAGAATGGAAAGCCTAGCCAAGGTAACCACCAAGGCAATAATCGGAACAATCAGAACCCAAATGGGGGAAATGGAGGTGGAAACCAAAGGAACTTCCAAGGTGGTAACAATGGCAATAGCAATGGAAATCAACAGAACCATGGAAATCCTAGAGGAAACCAACAGCAGAATGGGAACCGAAACAACAATGGGAACACCAATGGAGGTGGCTATAACAAAGGAGTTACCCAAGGGAAGTTGAATGTGATATCTAGACAAGAAGCGGAGACTTCCTCTAACGTCAAAGCGGGTACTTTTTCTATTGAATCCGTTTTAGTTAAAGTTCTATTTGATTCTGGTGCGACTTATTCTTTTATATCAGTAGATGCTTTGGGAAAACTAGGGTTGAAAGAGCCTGAAACAATTCAAGTACCTATAGTCATACCTACTGGTAGTATAGTGAAGTGTACCAAAATCCATAGAGATGTGCCTTTAACCATAGCCAAGACCGTGTTCTTATCTAACCTAATCGAGTTTGAGTTAGGAGAGCTAGATGTAATTCTAGGAATGGATTGGTTGGTCAAGTTCAAAGCCAAAATAGATTGTGAGAAGCAGAAGGTTCACTTGAGATCTAGCCTAGGCAAAGTAGTGTCATATCGTCGTTTTGGTAAGCCTAAGAACATAGGAATCATCACGGCAATGGAACTCGTGAAGCTAGTCAGTAAAGGGAACCCATCCTTCTTATGTAATGTGAGGAACCTAGAGCATGTGATCAAGGATCAGCCTGAGGATATTGTCGTAGTTAATGAATTCCTTGATGTTTTTCCAGAAGAGATCCCGGGGATGACTCCCAATCGACCTATTGACTTTACCATAGATTTAGTGCCTGGAACCGCCCCTATTTCAAAAGCACCTTATCGAATGGCTCCAGCAGAAATGAATGAGTTAAAAGGCCAACTAGAGGACCTATTGGAGAAAGGTTACATTAGGCCAAGTGCATCGCCTTGGGGAGCACCAGTGTTGTTTGTGAAGAAAAAGGATGGAAGTATGAGGCTCTGTATAGACTACAGGGAGCTCAATAAGGTCACGATCAAGAATAAGTATCCATTACCTAGGATAGAAGACCTATTTGACCAACTGAAAGGAGCTGGAATCTTTTCAAAGATCGATTTGCGTTCGGGTTATCATCAATTGAGAATCGTTGATCACGACATTACCAAAGACCACATTCAGGACTAGATACGGACATTATGAGTTCACTGTTATGCCTTTTGGGTTAACCAATGCCCCTGCAATATTTATGGACTTAATGAACCGTGTATTCCATGCCTATTTGGACAAGTTTGTAGTGGTTTTCATAGATGACATCCTAGTGTATTCAAAGAGTGAAGAAGATCACGCGGAACACTTGAGATCAGTGTTGAGTACCTTGAAAGATAACCAGTTGTATGCCAAGTTCTCAAAGTGTGAGTTTTGGTTGGAAAGAGTTGCATTTTTGGGACATTTTGTATCTAAAGAAGGAGTGGCAGTTGACCCTGCTAAGATCAAAGCTGTTAGTGAATGGCCTACACCCAAGAGTGTGACTGACATTCGTAGTTTTCTGGGATTAGCTGGCTACTATAGGCGATTTTTGCAAGACTTCTCTAGGATAGACAAGCCCATGACTACCTTGATGAAGAAGGAAACAAAGTTTGAATGGAGTGACCAGTGTGAGGAAGAATTCCAAGCCTTAAAGACGCGATTGACAACCGCGCCAGTATTAACCTTACCAGATGAGAGTGGTGCATATGACGTGTATAGTGATGCCTCTAAGAATGGTTTAGGGTGTGTATTGATGCAGAACGGGAAGGTTATTGCGTATGTGTCAAGGCAATTGAAGCCATATGAATCCAATTACCCTACCCACGATTTAGAGCTGGCTGCTATAGTGTTTGCATTGAAGATATGGAGACACTATCTGTACGGTGTGAAGTGTAGGATATTTACGGACCATAAGAGTTTAAAGTACATCTTCACACAGAAGGACCTGAATATGCGCCAACGAAGGTGGTTGGAGTTAATTAAGGACTATGATTTGGATATACAGTACCATGAAGGAAAAGCCAATGTAGTTGCGGATGCCTTGAGTAGGAAATCAAGTCATAGTGTTAATGCGTTAGTAGTTGCTAACGAGCTGTGTAAGGACATGCATCGTTTGAACCTTGAAATAATGAGTGGTGAAAGCCTTCAGGGAATGATGAATGCCTTAACCATCCAGCCGTCAATATTTGTTGAGATTAGGGAGAATCAGGCTGGTGATGTAAAGTTGGAGCGAATCAAGGAAAAGATTTCGGAAGGTAAGGAGTTAGAATTCCGAATCCATGATGATGGAAGTTTGAGGTACAAAGGCAGGTGGTGCGTGCCTCAATAGTGTGGAGAATTGAAAGAGAAATTGATGAAAGAAGGGCATAATACGCCATATTCTGTGCACCCAGGTGGTGACAAGTTGTATAAGGACTTGAAAAAGGCCTATTGGTGGCCAAGGATGAAGAACGAAGTGGCTGAATTTGTGGCTAGATGTCTAACTTGTCAGAAGGTTAAAATAGAGCACATGAGACCTCAAGGGAAGGTCCAACCTTTAGAGATTCCAAGCTGGAAATGGGACTGTATTTCTATGGACTTCGTCACTTGTTTACCCAAGTCAAAGACTGGGAATGATACAATTTGGGTTGTGGTAGATAGGTTGACTAAGTCAGCAGTGTTTATACCAATGAAGGAAACCTGGAAAATGGAACAACTTGCTAAAGCTTACATTAAGAATGTTGTGAGGTTACATGGAGTTCCTAAGGATATCGTGTCAGATAGGGATTCAAGGTTTCTTTCGAATTTCTGGAAAAGTGTGCAGAAGAGCTTTGGTACGACATTAAAAATGAGTACAGCCTTCCACCCAGCCACGGATGGACAAACTAAAAGGACTATCCAAACCCTGGAGGACATAATTCGGGCATGCGTTATTGATTTCCAAGGAAGTTGGGAAGATAGCCTAGATCTGATTGAGTTTTCCTATAAAAAATAGCTATCATGCTAGCATTGGAATGACACCATTTGAGGCTCTGTATGGACGAAAGTGTAGAAGTCCACTTTGCTGGAACGATATTAGTGAAACCGTAGTGCTGGGACCTCAAACGATAGAGGACACCATGAACCAAATCCGAACCATCCAATCAAAGATTCAAGCGGCGCAAGATCGCCAAAAGAGTTATGCAGACTTAAAACGTAGGGATGAAGAGTTCAATATAGGTGATAAAGTGTTACTCAAAGTGTCACCAATGAAAGGTGTCATGAGATTTGGAAAGAAAGGGAAGTTAAGCCCTAAGTACATAGGCCCATATGAGATCTTAGAAAGAATCGGAAAGGTAGCCTATAGACTAGCCTTGCCTATGGACTTGCATAGAGTGCATAATGTGTTCCACATATCTCAGCTAAGGAAATATATCCCGGATAAATCGCATGTGTTGCAACCGGAGACCATAGAATTAGACCAAAGTCTAAACTTTGAGGAAAGACCTGTCAAAATCATTGATAGCAAAGTGCGTAGTATGCGTACTAAAGATGTGAAAATTGTCAAAGTGTTGTGGTCTAATCAAGAATCTGAGGAAGCTACTTGGGAAGCGGAGGACGAAATGAGAAAGAAATATCCCGAGGTTTTTCCCGAGGTTAGTTGAGTTACGGGGTCGTAACTCGTGTCTTTTAAGGGGGGTAGAGTGCGGTAGTATTTCGCGCTTTTTACCTTGTTTTCCCCTATTTTATGCTCAATTTAGTGCTTTCTATTGAATTTGCACTTATTATTGTCCTGTTTAATCATGTCAAGAGTACAACAACTTAAAAATTTTGTAAATGAACGCATTGAAAGTCTCAGAAAGTCTCAAGTTTTGAGTTGAATTTTGATTTTCGATTCCAAGTTTCTGGACGAAACTTCTTTTAAGGAGGGTAGACTGTAATACCTCGTATTTTTATAATAATTATAAGTATATTTTATTATATTTATAAAGCATTTTACGATTAATTAGCATTTAAATAATATTTAAATGTACTTAAATTTATTTTAATTAATTAAAATATTTATTATTTTAATTAATTACGAAACGAATTTAATTCTTGAGTCGGGAAATTAAATGGGTTGCAAATGATTTTTAAAGGCTTCGGGTTTTAAATGAAAAGTCCAATTCGTTTAGTTTAATGAGCCCAATCATTTAATTTCCTAAGCCCAACTCAAATCTCCTAAGCCTAGCCCATCAAGGGATTAGGGAGCCTATAAATAGGACTCCCCCATGATTAAATGAGCCCCTAAAATTCATAAACCCTCTTTTGTTTTTCTTGCTCCACACTTCTCCTCTCCTCTCCCTCTTGTCCGACCCGCAGCCCCGCACAGCACGAGCAGCCTCGTGCCTTCGTGCTCGCTCGTGTGCTGTTGTGCCCTTGTTGCTCGCCCATCGCCCCTCGTCGCCCACACCCCCTCTCGCGCACCGCACAGCCCCCCCCCCCCCCCTTGCGTGCTTCTGTGCGCGTGTTGCTGCTGCTATTGTTGTTGTGTGCCTTGCGGCACGCCAGCCCCTTGTAACTCTCGCTCTCGTCTCCCTCGCTCCCCAGCGAGCGCGCGCCCCAGCCCTCTCGCCAAGCACTGCTGCGCGCCCCTGCTGCCCTCGTCCCTTCGTCGCTGCAAACACGCACTCGGGTAGTGCGTTGTGTGTTGTTGTTGTTGCTTGTTCGTTCGTTGTTCAATTCTTTTCGCCCAATCACATTATATTCGTGGTTTTTCCGTGCTATAGGCCGGATTGGTATAATTCTCTTCTTCCTTGCCTATTCTATTTAAATTCCGTATTTTAAATTATAAAATTAATATTGTTTTGAGTAATTAAAATGCTGGGAACCGGTTATGAATACCGTGGTTTGAGGATTTGCGTGTTGTGATTCATTAGGTTTGTTTAATTATTAAAGGATGAATATTTAGATTTGTTTACTGAATAAAGCATTGATTTTTATGATAATAAACTAGTTTTATTGGGGTTTTCAAGTTAGGGTTTTAACCTAGACCTAATGAGTTTATTGATTAGCATAATTAGGTGATGATTTTAATTATGATAATCAATTATATTTTCAGATTTGAATAAAGGCTTAAAGTGTTGATTTTTATTGATTTTAAAGGTGGAAAAAGTATGTTTTTGTACTAGGGATTGATTTTGCAAATTGAGAGGATTTTATTATTGAAAAACGATTGAATTCTAAAGTCTAAAGGAGGTTTTAAATTTTATAAAGTTGCTGGAAATTTAATGAACATGGAAATAATTTAAGTTTCATTATTTTGATGATAGGAGGTGATTTCTAGTTAAGTGTGAAGGAAATAATGCCCTTGGTCCAAGTATGCATTCTATGTTAAGTCTAATAAATGCGGTTCAGTATTAATTAACAAGTTAATAATTCAGTGAGATCAAGTGAGCTGAATGCCTAGCTAGAGGCCGCTTCAGTTCAAGTGGAATTAATGATATTAATCCACAGCTTACTCTTGACTGAACCCGTAGGGTCACACAAATAGTACGTAAACGGATCAAGTATTTAATGGCATTAAATACTCCATCTATGAATATTCGGAACCGACGGATCTTGGTTTCAGTGGGAGCTAAGATCGTCACAGGCAAGAAATGAATACTCCGGAAACGATGATATTGCCGGAAACGGAAATATGGATCGTATCGGAAATATGAATATTATCTAAGTCGTAGATGTTACCGGAAACGGAAACATGGTACGTATCGGAAAATATTATTGGAAATGGAAATATTACCAGAATCGGAAATATTGCCGGAAACGGAAATATTGTCAGAATCGGAAATATTGCCGGAATCGGAAAATAATTCCGGAAACGGAAATATTAAATATTTGTTCGAAACGGAAATTAATTCCGGAATCGGAAATATTAAATATTGTTCGTATCGGAAATAGATTCCGGAAATGGAAATTTAATCGGAAGCGTATCGTACGAATTAGCATCGGACGAGGCCTGCCGGACGAAGGCCCAGCACGAAGCCAGGCCGTCGCCCAGCAAGCACGCACGCCACAAGCCCAGCGCGCGCCAAGGCCACGGATGCGTGGGCCTTGCTGCGTGGGCTGCAGCTCGCACGCATGGGCAGTCCTTGTGGCTGCCGTGTGTGTGTGAGTTTGTGCTCATGCGTGATTCCTGAATCAGCAAGAGTCAGTGTATGATTAAATGTCTATTCCTAATTGGATAAATTAATTAAATAGAATTCATGTAGGATTCTAATTCCAATTAATTCGCATCCTACTAGGATTACGATTCCTTTTCCATAACTCTATAAATAAAGGCCTAGGGGTCATAATTTATACACAAGTTTTCAAAGTATTCAAAAGTGAGTTTTTTGAGAGAAAATTAAAACACATCTTGCTCATAAAAGTGCCGAATTTTCTAGTACCTTAAGGGCGATTCTAGTTGGTCAATCTTAAGGCGGATCCGGACGTGCTGTGGACTATCTACGGAGGGACGACACTTGGAGTCCTAAAAGACTTGTTCTTGTTCGGTTCGGGCGCAGCTAGGGAGGGCACGCAACAAAGAGTATGCATCTAATTATGCTATATGATTATGTGTAAATAATATGTTTCCTGGGTTAATGGTTGTTTCCGCATGATCTATGTAAATGTCATATGTATCATAACCTAACAGTGGTATCACGAGCCCCTTATTATTTTCATAATCTAAATTGCATGAACATGGTTAAATATTACAAATTTGCAAGAATTAAAAGGGGTGATTAATTTTCGTAATTGTTAATTAATTGCAAATTGCGTTTATTTAATTATATGTACGCAGTTTTTCGGCAGTTTCTTCATTACTCATCCGAATTGAGTGATTTTTGTGTCAATTCCGTATGTAAAAGGCATTCTAAAATTTTGACAAAAATAGTTTTTTTCTGCCGAACCCACAATTCTCAAATTCGAAGCCTAACTATGACTTTTCGAAGGTTTTAGTTTTTCGGATGCAAAATTTCGTAAATTTAAGATGTTAAATTAAATATTTGCGATTCCTGTTGATAAATCTTGAATTTTTGATTGACCTACTGCATATGTTTAACAAGTTTGAATGCCTAGTCTTGTTAATTATGCAATCTAATTTGTAATTATGATTAATTTGTTGAAAATTAGAATAATTTAGAATTAATTTGATTTTCATAATTAATTATAATTTAATTAGAAACCTATGATTAAAAACCACCATAAAAATTGTAAATTTACGATAAGTTTTAAAATTTTTATGACCTAGACTTGAATCCATATCAATCGGAAATCAATTGGATAATAAATTTTCGATTTTTCGCCCTAAAATTATGAAATTAATAATATTTATTAATTTGTCATTAATTTTAAATATAAATTTTAAATTTTTATGCGATTCGTTCAAATAACTTGCACGCACGAAGCAATGGACGCTTCGTGTTACCCTTAAGGGGTGTTGTATAATGCGGGCATGCGACGACGAGCAAGGGAGCTCGTCGCCCGTGCGGCACGAATGCAATGAGCAAGGGCGTAGTGCACGAGCGCAAGGCAGCAGCCCTGCCTTGTGTCGTGTGCCACGAGCAATGAACGTATGGGCATGGGCGAGGGGCGAGCCAAGGCAGTCGCGTGTGGGCAGCAAGCGAGCTGCGCCACAACGCGCGCTGCCTCGCACAAGTGCGCGCAGCCTCGCGCGCAGCGAGCGCAAGCTCGCGTGCCACGAGCGCTGCGCACAGCATCACTCGCGCGCACAGCGCGCGACGTCGCCCGCCCAGCGAGCGATGTCGCGCACCAGCGAGCGATGGCTCGCGCGCGCGCAGCGAGCGATCTCGCGCGCCAGCGAGCGAGCCAGCGCGCCCAGCGAGCGATCTCGCGCGCGCACTGCGAGCGATAGCTCGCGTGCGATGGGGCGCTGTGCGGAGGCTTGCGTTGGGACAGCAGCAGCTATGCTACGAGCGCATGGGCTGCGCGCACATGGCCAGCAATGGCTGTGTGCGTACGGCCCATGGGCGTGCAACGCGTAGGGTGTTTGCGTTTCGATTAGATCGTTTTGAATGTTTAATTTGAAAATTTCAGTTCACGTAATTTTAATTAATTTTAAAATTAATAATTTGAATTAATTTCTTGGATTTTAATTTTGAATATTATAATTATAATAAATGGAATTTATTCTAATTATTTTACTAAAATTAAAATCATGAATTAATTTAAATACGACTGAAATTAAATTAAATTTTTGGATTCAATTATAAATTTATATGAGCTTTAAATTTTAATTAAATTTGTATGTTTCCGGTTAGACTAGAAATACAATTTTATGTTTAAAATTAGTAAAGCATATGAATTTATTGGTTTGAGTGGGAGCGCTTTTTAGTCATAAACTCTTGATTAGGTCTACAAATCCTTAAGGTTAAAACAACTCGATTAGAATTAATAAGGACTGAATAATTGGTAGATTATTGGTGACCTTGATTAATTGCTGCAAATGTTTACGTGATGCATAATGTGTTTTACTAACCAGCTATGTGGGCCATTCATGATAATGAATGGGTGAATGGTATATATTGTATATGTACTGTTTTGCAGGTTATGAAGTGACTAGTATGGCCCAAATAGGATAGAAAATATGGTCTGCGTACCATTAATTTGAATGTAATTGGTCTAAAGCACCAAAGTTATTTTTTAATTCAAATATGGTCTGCGTACCATCAAATAGTTGTAATTAGTTATAGCTTATCCTATTTGAAGAAAATGGTGCCTCCCACGGAGATTTTCAAGACGGACTTTGAAGTCAAAGCTTCAAGATGAAGTCGGGCCATACTAGATCACAAATATCTTATGCATGTTTTAAGTTATTTATTGCTTTAAATATGTCTTAAAATGCATGAGATCATAAGCTTGATTATGTTGCATGATTAAGGATTTTAGTTCACTTAAAATCTAACCAACATAGTAAGAGCCTTAAGTTCCAAACTTAAAAATTGAGTTAAAAGGTGCCATGCCAAAATATACACTTGCTTGGATATCCTTTACATCAATCTAGTAATAGTTTTCGCTCAGCGAGGTGTTACTTATTGGTCCTAAAGGGGCAAGGTACACAAATAATTGTGAGTACATGTTAGTTTTGGTGAAACTCAACGATATAAGTAAGGAGTCCTTTTATGTCGTGGCAAATTCGATAGGTTTACCTAATAAGTTCTTAGACGTACCTATCAACCAAGAATAGTTTCTAGACTATTAGCAAAAGGCTTTTGCTTACCTAAGATGTTCTAGGATTAAGTCGACAAACTGTGCTTAGTTCTTCAATGATTTTAGGATCTTGGAATCATTTTATTCACACCTGCCGGAACACATAACTTGAATAAAATGCTTAATAAACATTGAATTATGCATGTATGCTAGAATTTAAGTTTATTAAGAGAAACTGTGAATGGTTATTTATTTGTTTATTCTTTTCAATTGTAGTTTTTAATATGGCAAACAACAATTCATTCAACATTCGATCAATTCTCGAAAAGGAGAAATTGAACGGGAAAAACTTCCTTGACTGGCAAAGGAACTTGCAAATAGTTCTTATGCAGGAAGAAAAGGAGTATGTCCTAGATGAGGCGATGCCCGAAGCTCCAGGCGACGGGATCACTCAGGCAGCCCTCAATCGTTGGATTGATGCCAACAAGGATGTGAAATGTCTAATGCTCGCCACTATGAGTGCAGATCTGCAGAAAACGTTCATCAACTCAGATGCTTTCACAATCATCAGTGAGTTGAAGAACATGTTCCAAGATCTGGCTCGAGTCGAAAGATTCGAGACTCATAGGCAAATTCTTGAGACCAAGCTTAAGAAAGGCGAGCCCGTAAGTCCACATGTTCTCAAAATGATTGGACTCATTGAGAATATGAGTCGGCTGGATCAGCAATTTTCTCAGGAAATGGCTATAGACACCATCCTCCATTCTCTTCATAGCGGGTATGATCAGTTCAAGCTGAACTACAGTATGAATAGTCTGGACAAAACGCTCACTGAGCTTCACGGTATGCTGAAGACCGCTGAAAAGACGCTCAAAAGTGATAAGCAGGATGTGCTTATGGTGCGTGGGGGCAAGTTCAAGAAATCTGGAAAGAAGAGGAATGCTAAGAAAGGTGGCAACAAGGCCAGCCCAACTAAGCAAACTGGCGCCAAATCTGCAAAGAGGAAGGTCAGTCAACCCACTTCTGAATCCGAATGCTTCTACTGCAAGAAGAAGGGGCATTGGAAGAGAGATTGCTTGAAGCTAAAGGAAGATCAGAAGAACGTAACAGTCGTTCCATCTTCAGGTATTTTCGTTATAGACTGTATACTTGCTAATTCAACTTCTTGGGTATTAGATACAGGTTGTGGCTCACACTTATGTTCCAATCCACAGGGACTAAGAAGAAGTAGAAAGTTAAGCAAGGGTGAAGTCGACCTACGAGTGGGAAATGGAGCACGGATTGCTGCATTAGCCGTAGGAACTTACTATTTGTCGTTGCCCTCCGGGCTAGTTTTGGAACTGGAAGAATGTTTCCATGTTCCAAGTCTTACTAAAAACATCATTTCAGTTTCTTGCTTAGATGCTAAGGGATTTTCCTTTATAATAAAAGACAATAGTTGTTCGTTTTATTTTAAAGAGATGTTTTATGGATCTGCTAGATTAGTCAATGGACTTTATTTATTAGATCACGACAAACAAGTATATAACATAAATACCAAAAAGGCCAAAAAGGATGATTCAGATCTCACCTATCTGTGGCATTGTCGATTAGGCCATATAAACTTGAAACGCTTAGAAAGACTTCAAAGGGAAGGAATTCTAGAACCATTTGACTTAGAGGATTATGGTAAATGCGAATCATGTTTACTTGGCAAAATGACAAAGCAACCTTTCTCTAAAGTTGGAGAAAGAGCAAATGAACTATTGGGTTTAATCCATACAGATGTATGTGGACCAATGAGTACAAATGCTAGAGGTGGTTTCAGCTACTTTATCACTTTCACTGATGACTTCAGTAGGTATGGTTATGTCTACCTAATGAAGCATAAGTCTGAATCCTTTGACAAATTTAAGGAATTTCAGAGTGAAGTAGAGAATCAATTAGGCAAGAAGATCAAGGCACTGCGGTCTGATAGAGGCGGTGAATATCTGAGCTATGAATTTGATGACCATCTGAAAGAATGTGGAATTCTATCAGAATTGACTCCTCCTGAAACACCACAATGGAACGGTGTGTCAGAACGGAGGAACAGAACCTTGCTAGACATGGTCAGGTCAATGATGGGTCAGGCCGAACTTCCATTAGAATTTTGGGGACATGCACTAAATACAGCTGCACTCACTATAAATAGAGCTCCGTCTAAAGCTGTCGAAAAGACCCCATACGAATTATGGTTTGGAAAGCCTCCAAATGTGTCTTTTCTTAAGATTTGGGGATGTGAAGTGTACGTCAAACGATTAATTTCAGACAAACTTCATCCAAAATCTGACAAATGTATCCTTGTGGGCTATCCAAAGGAAACAAAGGGGTATTACTTCTACAATACATCTGAGAACAAAGTGTTTGTTGCTCGAGATGGTGTCTTTTTGGAGAAGGATCACATTTCCAAAATGACAAGTGGGAGAAAAGTAGACCTCGAAGAAATTCGAGTCGAACAACAAACTCTAGAGAATGCTCAAGATGACATTCAGGATGAAACTCAGAGATCTTTAGAAGAATCTGGTGAGAATCATGGTCAATCTAGAAATGTTACCCCGCGTAGATCGCAAAGATATAGATCTCAACCGGAAAGGTACTTAGGTATTTTGACGAACGAGAGCTATGACGTTCTATTACTTGAAAGTGATGAACCTGCGACTTACAAGCAAGCTATGACGAGCCCTAGCTCCAAGCAATGGCAAGAAGCCATGCAATCTGAATTAGACTCCATGTCTGAAAACCAAGTATGGGATTTGGTCGATTTGCCAGATGGCTACCAAGCCATTGGAAGCAAATGGGTTTTCAAACTGAAAAAGGACAAGGATGGGAAACTTGAAGTTTTCAAAGCTAGATTGGTTGCAAAAGGTTACAGGCAAGTCCACGGTGTGGATTACGATGAAACCTTTTCACCAGTTGCAATGCTAAAGTCTATTCGAATAATGTTAGCAATCGCTGCATATTACGATTACGAAATATGGCAGATGGATGTCAAAACTGCTTTCTTAAACGGCGTTTTAACAGAAACTGTGTTTATGACACAGCCTGAAGGTTTTGAGGATCCAAAGAATGCTAAAAAGGTATGCAAGCTAAAGAAATCAATCTACGGATTGAAGCAGGCATCCAGGAGCTGGAATATACGTTTTGATGAAGCGGTCAGTGACTTTGGTTTCATCAAGAACGCAGACGAATCTTGTGTATACAAGAAGGTCAGTGGGAGCAAAATTGCTTTCCTAGTATTATATGTCGACGACATATTGCTTATCGGAAATGACATTCCTATGTTGAACTCTGTCAAGATTTGGCTTGGGAAATGTTTTTCGATGAAGGATCTAGGAGAAGCACAGTACATATTGGGCATCAAGATTTACAGAGATAGATCTAAAAGGATGATTGGACTTAGTCAAAGCACTTATATCAATAAGGTGCTTGATAGGTTCAAGATGGCGGACTCCAAGCGAGGCTACCTACCCATGTCTCATGGAATGACTCTAAGCAAGACTCAGTGCCCAAAAACACTTGATGAGCGTAGACGAATGAATGGGATTCCATATGCATCATTGATTGGTTCAATAATGTATGCTATGATATGTACACGCCCGGATGTTGCGTACGCACTCAGTGCTACGAGCAGATACCAGTCAGACCCAGGAGAGGCGCATTGGACTGCTGCCAAGAACATTCTGAAGTACCTGAAAAGGCACAAAGATGACTTCCTGGTCTATGGTGGAGATAATGAATTAATTGTTAAAGGCTATACGGACGCAAGTTTCCAAACCGACAAAGATGATTTCAGATCACAGTCTGGGTTTGTCTTCTGCCTCAACGGAGGAGCAGTAAGCTGGAAAAGTGCTAAGCAAAGCACCATTGCGGATTCTACAACTGAAGCGGAGTACATTGCTGCACATGAAGCAGCAAAGGAAGCTATATGGCTAAGGAAGTTCATAGGAGAACTTGGTGTAGTCCCCTCCATTAAAGGACCAATAGCCCTGTATTGTGATAATAACGGAGCTATTGCACAGGCAAAAGAGCCTAGACACCACCAGAGAGTCAAGCATGTACTTCGTAGATTTCACCTTCTACGAGAGTTCGTTGAAAGAAAAGAAGTCGAGATAAGCAAAATTGGAACTGATGACAACATATCAGATCCATTAACTAAACCTCTGCCGCAAGCGAAGCACAACTCGCACACTGCAGCTATGGGAATCAAGCATATTGGAGAATGGCTTTGATGTCTCTGTTTAATGTTTTAAAGTTTTAGAGTTTAAATCTTTGTAAAACATTATTGGTTAATCATTCACAATAAATGAAAGAAATTCATTTTTCCATTTAATTTGTGGTTTATTAAATGATGAGTCCCTTCAACTTGACGATATATTCAAGATAGACTGTCAGGACCAGTCCTGTGACTAAGAAATGTCTATCAAGTGAACTTGAATGTCAAAGGTTGAAAATGGTCCCTAATTGGAGTTTTCTATAAAATTGGACGCATAGAAAACGTTAGACGATTAGAGTGCAAGATGACTAGTAGTTCTGTTTCTTGAACTATGTGGACATGGCAATGTCATAATCATTTGCATAGATACTTACTTTGGGAAGACTAGTATCGGACAAGACCTATGAAACTTTACTGTAAGAGATGAAAGTCTGTCATAAGTAAATTTCATTAAATTATTAGACACTAAATCCTCAATACCTGAGTGATTTGAGATTACTTGTTTGAGAACTGGTTGCTTTGACGTTGACCAACCGTCGCACCGTAAAAGGAGGCTATAAAGGCAACGCTCAGGTAATCACCTATCAAACGAAGTCTAATCTCAAGATCGCAAGATTGGGATTGTCCTCCCATAAATCGGGATGAGATGCTTAAAAGTTGTACAAGGCCACTCGGAGAGCTAGAAACTGTGAAATGCATGGCCGTGCTCGGATGAATCATAGGCTATGATTATCTGTTTATTTGATCAGTTGAACTCTGAAACCGAGGAACACCTCTGGACATAATAAGGATGACAACTCTTACCTTATGTTCAAGAGCAAGCATCGAGCGACAAAGGAATTAGGAAATGCACACTTGTCCCTAAGGACAAGTGGGAGACTGAAGGAAATAATGCCCTTGGTCCAAGTATGCATTCTATGTTAAGTCTAATAAATGCGGTTCAGTATTAATTAACAAGTTAATAATTCAGTGAGATCAAGTGAGCTGAATGCCTAGCTAGAGGCCGCTTCAGTTCAAGTGGAATTAATGATATTAATCCACAGCTTACTCTTGACTGAACCCGTAGGGTCACACAAATAGTACGTAAACGGATCAAGTATTTAATGGCATTAAATACTCCATCTATGAATATTCGGAACCGACGGATCTTGGTTTCAGTGGGAGCTAAGATCGTCACAGGCAAGAAATGAATACTCCGGAAACGATGATATTGCCGGAAACGGAAATATGGATCGTATCGGAAATATGAATATTATCCAAGTCGTAGATGTTACCGGAAACGGAAACATGGTACGTATCGGAAAATATTATTGGAAATGGAAATATTACCAGAATCGGAAATATTGCCGGAAACGGAAATATTGTCAGAATCGGAAATATTGCCGGAATCGGAAAATAATTCCGGAAACGGAAATATTAAATATTTGTTCGAAACGGAAATTAATTCCGGAATCGGAAATATTAAATATTGTTCGTATCGGAAATAGATTCCGGAAATGGAAATTTAATCGGAAGCGTATCGTACGAATTAGCATCGGACGAGGCCTGCCGGACGAAGGCCCAGCACGAAGCCAGGCCGTCGCCCAGCAAGCACGCACGCCACAAGCCCAGCGCGCGCCAAGGCCACGGATGCGTGGGCCTTGCTGCGTGGGCTGCAGCTCGCACGCATGGGCAGTCCTTGTGGCTGCCGTGTGTGTGTGAGTTTGTGCTCATGCGTGATTCCTGAATCAGCAAGAGTCAGTGTATGATTAAATATCTATTCCTAATTGGATAAATTAATTAAATAGAATTCATGTAGGATTCTAATTCCAATTAATTCGCATCCTACTAGGATTACGATTCCTTTTCCATAACTCTATAAATAAAGGCCTAGGGGTCATAATTTATACACAAGTTTTCAAAGTATTCAAAAGTGAGTTTTTTGAGAGAAAATTAAAACACATCTTGCTCATAAAAGTGCCGAATTTTCTAGTACCTTAAGGGCGATTCTAGTTGGTCAATCTTAAGGCGGATCCGGACGTGCTGTGGACTATCTACGGAGGGACGACACTTGGAGTCCTAAAAGACTTGTTCTTGTTCGGTTCGGGCGCAGCTAGGGAGGGCACGCAACAAAGAGTATGCATCTAATTATGCTATATGATTATGTGTAAATAATATGTTTCCTGGGTTAATGGTTGTTTCCGCATGATCTATGTAAATGTCATATGTATCATAACCTAACAAAGTGCTCGTTATTGCAAAGTGGCCCTACGCTTAGGTATTCAAGGTACGTACAAGTGTAGGGCGACCACACCTTTTGTCAATGACATTACATGATTGTTGATGATGTGAATTATATTATGTGGAATCATGTTTATTTTGATGAACGAGCATATGATTTGTGATGTTGGATTTATTGGATTAATTGTTGAACAAGCATGTTGAAATTATTATGAGTATGGATTTCATTGTCAATCATGTTGTTCAATATTTATGCATGTATGGTTTGTTTCACATGCAAGGGATGGATTATTTATTAATAAGCTATTGTACGGGATGTTTAGCATACTTTGAGCCAATCGTTCGTACCTCGTTGTACTACTTATTTTACCACATGTGAAGGGTTAGCTCACGTAAGCCACCGCACATGTAGGGTTCAGTTGGGAATAATATGTATGAAATGAATTAGGATTTGTCGTGCAAGGGCACAACCCTCATGTTAATGTGCATGATGTGGAGTCTCACTTTGGTGAGGAGGAACATGGTAGTAATTTCACAAGTGTCTTGCCTTGTTGATCACAAGTCCTAAAGCATTTAAAATAAGATTGTTTTGGTTGTTGTTTATTAATTGAATGAATGTACGTTGTTGAGTCTTGAGTTCACCTCTAATAAAATATTAATAAACGTAAAGTGCAACCAGAACAAGCTTCAAAACTCTTGGAACGTATATACCTTGAGTATGAACAATGGAGGGAGTCTTGCCGGAAATCTCGTACTCCTACTAATGATACAAGACGTTGTTTCATTTATAATATGCGCAGGAATTCCGTCGGTATGGCCCGACAATCGGTATGGCCCGATTTTATTATTTATTATTTGGTGTATGGTTGGCTCCCATCACCTTTTTCCTTTATGGAATATTCTTTTGGCCCGTTCGAAGCTTATTCTAATTAAATTGTGAGTCAAGAGTCGAGTCAAGAGTCGAGTCTTGTATTCATGGTTGATTGTTTATTATTATATGGCTTTTGCATGTTGATTAATACTTAGTGAGTGATGCATGTTTTAGTTTCAGTTCACTCTATTCTTGTAAGTACTCAGCTTTTGCTGACTACGTGCTTTGTGTGTTTTGGTCATGGCCTTTGCCTTAATGACCCTATGATGATCTATCATTTGCACTTGCATTGATGGGGAGTAGAATAATATAGCAGGTTGGTAGATCGGAATCATGTGGCTTGGGATGATCGAGAGAGGAACATGGGAGTAGAATATTATGTTTGAAATGTTTGAATTATTTATACTTTGGATTTTGGGCCATTATGGTTCCAAATTGTAGGAGGCCTCGATATTTCATTAATTATGTATTTTTAAAAGTTAGTTGTCATTAAATTCCGCTGCGTAATTCTGGTAATAGCCTTAACCGTTATCACGGTGGCGGTAATGCTTTAGTAATTCCTTTATTTTAAGTTGAAAAATGATTTTATAAAAGCAAGGAATTATTAGGGTGTTACATGGCATGTGCTATCATGTCCCCTTGTGGTGGCTTCAGCACGACGCCTAAACCTGCACCACGAAAGTTAGAAGAGCCGTCGACGAAGAGTGTCCACGTTCCGCCTATGTTGTTGATGTGTTTGACTTCGTCGTCTGCTATTTTCTCCAAGTCGGGGCTGAAGTCGGCCATAAAGTCAGCTAGGGCCTGCGACTTTACTGCCGTCCTTAGTTGGTATTTGATGTTGAATCCTGCTAGTTCCATTGTCCATTTTTCCATTCGACCTGTCAGTTCTGGTCTACGCATCACAGACTTAATTGGATAATTAGTCACCACCACTATTTGGGGGATTTCAAAATAATGCCTTAGCTTTTTGGCGGTAGTGAAGAGTGCTAAGACATGTTTTTCGAGGGAGGAATACCTGGTTTCTGCCTCTAATAGGGACTTAAGATGAGTAGATAGGCAACTGCTGCGTCTCGTCTTCTCGGGCTAACACCGCGCTGACTGCTGCCGGGATGACAGCAACGTGAAGTTGTAAGACTTCACCTTCCTTGGGCTTAGACATAAGGGGTGGCGACATTAGATATTTTTTGAGATTTTGCAAAGCCGTTTCGTGGTCGTCGGACCAATTAAAACCCTTGTTTTTGCGTAAGACGTCGTAGAATAGACGACATTTGTTCGACGACCTAGAAATGAAACGGTTCAATGCTGCTACTCTCCTTGTCAAGCGTTGTACCTCTTTTATGTTTCTGGGCGATAGAATGTTGATGATTGCACGCACTTGGTCGGGGCTGGCCTCGATTCCTCGTTGGGTGACGATGTAGCCCAAGAACTTTCCTGCGGATACTCCAAAAAAACATTCAGTCGGGTTGAGTTTCATACCGTATTTCCTCAGTATTTCGAAGGACTGTCGTAGGTGTTCTACGTGGTCGTCCGCTTCCTTTGAATTCACCAGCATGTCGTCGATGTAGACCTCCATCGTGTCTCCGAGTTGATCTTTGAACATCTTCTTGACCACCTGTTGGTACGTCGCACCTGCATTTTTAAGACCAAAAGGCATGACTTTATAACAATAAATTCCTCTATCTGTT
Organism: Spinacia oleracea; assembly: GCF_020520425.1. Classification (NCBI taxonomy): domain Eukaryota; kingdom Viridiplantae; phylum Streptophyta; class Magnoliopsida; order Caryophyllales; family Amaranthaceae; genus Spinacia; species Spinacia oleracea. The sequence continues at coordinate 42,145,973 of NC_079487.1, read as the reverse complement.
ACAAAAGATGTTTTTTCTTGATCCTCCGGGTGCATGAGGATTTGGTTGTATCCCGAGTATGCGTCCATGAATGTGAGTAGCTCGTGACCGGAGGTCGCGTCGACCATGGCGTCTATGTGTGGCAGGGGGAACGGATCTTTGGGGCATGCTTTGTTCATGTCCGCGAAGTCGATGCAGACTCTCCATTTCCCGTTGTTCTTGCTGACGACGACGACATTTGCTAACCAGTCTGGATACTTAACCTCTCCTATTTTCCCCGAGTGTATCAGTTTCTTAACCTCTTCGTCTACGATCTTATTCCTTTAAGGTGCGAACTTTCGTCGTTTCTGTTTTACTGGCTTAAAGTTGGGGTCGACGTTGAGTTTGTGGGTGATGACGTCCGGGCTGATTCGTGTCATGTCCACATGGGACCAGGCGAAGTAGTCCAAGTTTTCTCTATCTGACTTCTGATGTTGTCAGGCAGCGACGCTCCGAACCTTACGACTTGGTCTGGCTTTGTCGGATCTAATACAATTTCATCGATCTGTTGGTCGTCTGGTTCATCTGCTGTCGACCCTGGCTGTAATTGATAGATGGATGATTTTTATGGTTTCAGTGCGGTTTCATAGCATTTCTTTGCGTCCCTTTGCTGTCCTTTGATCTCCATGAGACCCCATTTGGTTGGGAATTTGATTGATTGGTGGTATGTTGATGGTACTACTTTCATTTTGTGGATCCATGGTCTCCCTAAGATGACGTTGTATGCTGATGGGCAGTCGACTACGTTAAACTTACTCATGATGTTGACACCTTCTGCATATGTGGGCAATGATATCTCTCCGACTATTCGCAGCGATTCTCCACTGAACCCTACTAAGAATGTCGATCTCTTGACAATGTTATTTTCCTCGAGCCTCATTTCCTGTAGGGCCTCCAAGAACAGTACGTTTGTCGAGCTACCGTTGTCGATCAGTATTCTTTTGATTAGAGCATTGCCTATTGCGAGCGATATTACCAATCCGTCATGATGTTCCTGTTGTGCGTCCACTGAATCTGAGTCGCCGAAGGTGATTGACATTGCTGCTAGGGATTTGTCGAGTGCAATCTCATCCTCAGTCTGCCCCTCTTTGATGGCCCAAGATTCTCCCCTGTTAATCTTTTTAGCTGCAGAACAAGTTAGTCCACAAGTATCTGAACCACCAGAAATAACGTTTACCACTTTGTTAAATTGGGGCGGGGCTGGTCGGTCGCTGCTCGCCGCTGGGTTGGGTTGGGCGGGCTTCTCCTTATTGTAGATCTCCATCCCTTTGTCGCTCAGTAGGTCATTCAGGTGCCCCCGTTTTAGAAGATATGCGACCTCCTTTTTAAGTGAGATGCACTTCTCGGCTTTGTGGTTGTTGTCACGGTGGAATTCGCACCATTTGCTCATGTCTTTCATGGAATCTGGTCTGTCGCTCTTCCTAGGCCATCTAATAGTTCCACCTACATTTTGAAGGGCGTTGACGACGCCTCCTATGTCGACATTAAAGGCATATTCGGAGATGTCGGGGTGGTCGGCCCCTTCGTTCCTGTAAACATTGTTAGTATCATTATACTGATTGACATTTTGTACCTGGTTTTGGCGGTTGTATGGTTGGTGCCGCCAGCTGTTGTTCCTCGGGGTGTACGATCGTCTGTCGCTGCTGCCCCTGTTGATCATGGTGTTTTCGATCGTGTAACCTCGTCGTCCTCGATCCGCATCTGGCCAGTGGCTCTCGATCTTACCTCCTCGAAGGTTGCGCAGGGATATTTGGTAATCTCCCGGTAGAACTCCGAGTTGGGGATGAGACCTCTCTTGAATGCTTCGATAGCTGTCTTGACATCACAGTTTTTTATACTAATTTTTTCACAATTAAAACAGTTAAAATAATCGCGTACCGACTCGGTTGGTCCTTGGGCCAACCGATCGAGTTCACTCGTATGCTTCTCCAGCTGGCCACTGCTAGCGAACTGTTGATAGAAGGTGTTGATGAGATCAGAAAGGTAGGATATGGATCCTGGTGTAATGTTCATAAGCCATTCCAGAGCTGCTCCGTCGAGGGTACCTCCAAAAGATTAGCACATGACAGGTTCAACCAGGTCGTACGGGATGTCGATCTGCCACATTCGCTGCTTGTAGACGTTGACATGCCTGTAATGATCGGATGTTACGTCGTAGAGGGTGGTCCAAATAGAAAGTCGAAGCTGATGCGGGACTGTGACCCTGGCGATCGCCTCACAAAATGGTGATGCTGCGTATCCGTCGGTTAGTTTTGTCTCCACTGAGGTGCTCCTGGCAGCTTGGTCATCAGTTTCAACATCAACGAACACTGCTTGTTCATATATGTTTCCATCTTGTTCAAGCGTCGGGTAACAGGGTCAGGTGTCTCTCTTTCTTCTTCCTCGTGGGGCTCTTCATCGTCGGTCAGATCCTCGAACTCATCGGGCATTTCAAATGTCAGCTTCTTTGTTTTTCCACCGGGTTTGTAACGCGACTAGTACTTGATGCTCTTTGCGGATTCTAGCTCTTTCTGGACGTTCTCAACAAATGCTTTGGAGGACAGATTTTCGGACGCAAGCTGCTCGTTCTGGGCCAAGGCACGGGCGTTTTCCGCTTATTCCTGAGCCAGCTCTGCTTGGGCCTTGTCATAGGCGCCCTTCATCTCTGCGAGTGTCATATCTCCGGAGACCATTTGGAGAGAGGATTTTTGTGAAGGGATTTTCTGTGTGAAACCTAGTTAATGTCCACAGACGACGCTAAACTGTTTGATGCCTAATTTCGTCTAGGGGCGAAACTTGGCTTGGGTCGAAACTAACTAAGTAATGAATGCGAAAAACGAATAAAGAGAGAGACGACACAAGGAGATGTTGACGCGAAAAACCCAGGAATAAGGTAAAAACCGCGAATAGCTATGAGGCTATCGATCCACTATGTATTCTTAGAAATAACTAAATAGTTGTTTGTGCTTTGTAAAGGTAAATAAACTAATTCAACGATTTCTTTAATGAAAAAAAATATAATGATAGTTCTATTGCTTGAGTTCACTTGTCTCTTCCAATGTCGCTGATCCAAGATTATATATGCGAAGTCCAACGACACTGTCAGTTGAGAGGATCCCTAAAAGATAGAAATCCGTTAACGACCACTGTCTCCATGACTCTACCTGTCTTCAACCACTTCCGAGATCTTGGGTGGTGTGTTTGACCTATTATGTTTGCTTGACGACGCTGCACACTTTAGGCTTTGGGCTTGGTTCTTGACCTATCTTCTACAGTTGCTTATCTGTTGTCGCTGGTCACTTGTCGCTTTTCCTTTGTCGTTGGTCTTCCGTCGCCAATACCTTGTCGCATGACTGCTACGTCCGACCTGTTTATCCGACACGACAGTACCTGGTCGACACGACATGATCAAACGTCAAAGCAGTTATGTCGTTAGCCCAAAAAGTGGGATAACACCCAGCCAAAAAGAAAAAAGTAAATTAAAAGAAATCATCTTCAACCTCTTTCCCTCTTCTTTTCTTTCTCCATCATCTTCCACTCTCTCTCCATTTTTCTCTATACCACTAATTTCATCCTTTTCTAGTTTAACCCATTTGACTAAATCACATGCTTCTTGATTTCTTTGCATCATTTGAGCTTTTAATTTTGTGGATGAAGTAAGAATTCTTGTAAAATTGTGAATTTCAACAAATTCATTATGATTAACATCACTTGTGTACATTCGTGCCTTTTTAACTCGATCTATTAAGAATTTCATAATGGTTAGATCTTAAATTGGAATGATCGTATATATGGCTACAATATGTCATTTGGGTATATTGTCATTGATTATTTGGTTACTGTCATTGTTGTATTAAATTAAGTCATTGATTATTTGATTATTATCATTGTTGTATTTAGGTTAACAATATATAGTCATTCATTATCCGGTTATTGTTGGTTTGTATTCGTTTTCTAGATGTGTTCTAGAATAATTATGTTTTCTAGTATGAATATTGTCATTGTTTTTATAAATATTGTCATTGTTTTTTTAAATAGGTCATTATTTTTACAAATACTGTCATTAAGGACAAGAGAAAGCATTCGTTGACTTGTCAACAGAAATACGTGAAATGACCAAAATACCCCGGGCATGGACAAATACACCTGCTGGTGACCAGCGAAGTAGTCTGCCTCATGGGGGGCCTGTTAAAAGCAACTTACACCTTAATATTCAAGGGCGATGAATAAGATCAAATCAATTAATAACCCTGGGCCCATCTTCAATTGCGTCAACATATTCGGTTATCTAGTTTCATGTCATACTGTCGGACACTTATATATCAGTTAGACAATTCATAGAGCATGGACATTCGTTGGCTTTTTAAAAGAGATCTTGGACGGTTCTCCACTCTCTCTCTACCACTATCTTTTTACAAGACATACTCAATAATTCATTCCTAAAAACACCTAACATTGGTTGGTTCCTCAAGTGAGCTCTCCAATCTCTTTTTACCATTTGTTGGTCCATAATTAATTATCTTTTTAACCAAAGTTACTATCCACTTTTAAAAATTAATCTTATGTATGTTTTAAGATATTTATTGATTTAAATATTCTTGATATTATGCATGCGATTGTAGCTTGCTTATGTTGCTTGATTAAGGTTTTAGATCACTTAAAATCCAACCAACATAGTAAAAGTCTTAAGTTCCAAATTTTTAAATTGAGTTAAAATGTGTCATTCCAAGATACTTACTTTTCACCTTTTCATCAAGTAAGTAGTCCATTTATGTCGTGGCAAATGGGATAGGTTTTTCTAATAAGTACTTATATGTATCTATCAACCAAGAGTAGTTTATAGACTAGTAGCAATGGATTTTCTTACATAAAATATTTTAGAATTATGTCAAAGAAAAAGCATGCTTAGTTCTTTAATGATTTTGAGGATTTTAAGGGAACACATTAACTTGAATAAAATACTTAATAACTATGAATTATGCATGTTATATTAGCCGTCAAGGATGTAAAATGTCTAATGCTTGCTACTATGGGAGCGGATCTACAAAAAAAATTCTCAGATGCTTTCACGATCATTAGTGAGTTGAAGAACATGTTCCAAGATCTGGCTAGAGTTGAAAGATTCGAGACCCATTGGTAAATTCTTGACACCAAGCTCAAGAAAAGCTATCTTGTGAGTCCACAAGTTCTCAAGATGTCTGGAAAGAACGACCTGCAGACGTGTTACTCTATTCTTGGGATCAGGGCCGTGATGTGTGTGTTGACTTTACAGGATCTTCACCTTTGCCAAAATGTGGGTTGGCTGACTTTGTTCCGGGACAGGTTGTGACTGATGCGGCTAATCGAAAGCAGGTCAAGTACAACTCAAGCTGTCGGGCAATTGGTTAAGGTTTTCTTCCTTTCTCATTTTCTTCTACGGGGGAAAAGTATAAGGATGTTGATGCGTTGCTGAAACAGGTTCAGAATTTCTCTAAGACTCAAGACATTGGGGCTCGTGCAGCTTCTCATATCTTCACCAGGATAGACTTTGCTATAGCTAGATGAGTGGGGGCCCAAATTGTATCTCATCTTCGCACTAACTTTTTGTACTTTGATTGACTTTGTTAGCATTTGATATAATAATAATAATAACAATAAAAAATTTAATAATAATAATGATGATAATAATAATAATAATAATAATAATAATAATAATAATAATAATAATAATAATAATAATAATAATAATAATAATAAGAGGAGTGGGGGCCCAGATTGTATCTCGGCTATCCACTAATTATCTGTAAAATGTTAGACTTTGTTAACATTTGATTCATAATAATAATAATAATAATAATAATAATAATAATAATAATAATAATAATAATAATAATAATAATAATAATAATAATAATAATAATAATAATAATAATAATAATATAATATAATAATAATAATAATAATAATAATAATAATAATAATAACGTTTTCTCTCAAATGGGGGCGATTAGGGTTCGATCGAGGTTTCATTAGGGCTCGGTTTCAGGCAGGTTTCCTAGCGGCAGTGGTGGGTTGTTGGTGTTGAGTGTTCGTTTATGGCAGTTTCGTGTGTGGTGTTGGCCGTGGTGTGTTGGTGTGTTGCGGGTTCGTGTGTGTTGCTGGCTTCGTTGTGGGTACATTGATGTTATGGTATTGCCTAGTTGTTGCAATTGTTTTGTCTTATTTCCTGTTTTGTCCTATTGTGTTTGATGTGTTGACTTGTTGTTGCTACTGTGATTGTGGGGTTTCATGAATCAATAAATTAAAGGAATTATATTCATTGAGTTACAAGTTTTCACTTCTACTGCATGCAATAGTAGCAAATTTTTTATTGGGTTTGTTGTTGGTGCATAGTTGTTGCTGTGTGACCACTTATTCTGGTTGTGCTACTCTAATGTCTAATGGTGTGGTCCGTTTTCATTGTCCGTTTGTGGGTCTTAGTGGGTGTCAAGATGGCGGTGGAAATGGGCTTACTAATAGCTCTTTGATCACTCATCTTCGTGATCGTCATTGTAAGGATGATGCTCAAGTGGTCACTCGACAATCTCTTACCACTGCCTTGACTATTTTTTCTGAGGCTGAGTTGACCTTTCGCCGTATGGGGATTTGGCTTTGTGGGGATTGTTTTAAGACGCATTCTCTTCGTTCTAAATGTGGTCATAGAGGTTCAGATTTTGTGGCCCGACCTGATTTGGGGATGGTGTTATTCAATTTGTGCTCTATGGTATTTCTAATACGCAACTCAATTCTGATGTACCTAGTATTGTGGGTCCTGCGATGCAAGAGCAGGATTATGGTTTTACCTTCTCACTCCTTGACAGATTCCTTTCTAAGCGGCTTTGCACTGTGAAATCCATTCCTCCTAATTGTCGATTGGGTTTTACCCGAGTTTTGAGAGGCGCGCTTGATAAGGTGATATGAAAGCCGGAAGACATATCTGGTTGGGTTACTCTTCTCGTGTTGCCTCTATGTATCCTTCGAACCTTTAGTCCGAGGAGTAACCGCGAGTGTTCATCTGCCGTTAGGCGGCAACGGTAGGAAGAGAGCATTGTTAATGCTATTCGGACTTGGAGTGAGCCAGGTGGTAGTATGCTTCTTTTGCGGGAAGCTTTGGCAGCTGGATCCCCTACTTTGATGGATGCTGGCGAGGATCTTGAGTTGGCAGAGCGGAATATCAAGCAGTGTCATAGGAAGATTTGTGATGGTCATTACACCGCCGCAGTCCGTGTTTTTTCTTCTTCTGGTGTTGCTCCTTATAATGAGGTCACTCTTGTGGATTTACAGTCGAAGCACCTTTCTTCTCCAGGTCCATCCTTACCTGATATTCCTGTTGATCACCATCATCTCATTGCTACTTCTGATATTGTTTTGGACATGATTAGGAGTTTTCCACGTGGCACATCTTGTGGGGGGGACGGTTTGCGTGCTCAACACCTTATGGATTGCTTGAGTGGTGCTGTTGTGGCTGTTTCAGATGAGTTAGTTGATTCCATTGCTGGGGTGGTTAACCTCTTTTTTGCTGGAAAATGTCCTATGGAATTAGGAGATTATATTGCTAGTGCTCCTCTCACACCTCTTGTCAAGCCCGGTGGTGGTATTCGTCATATTGATGTGGGTACTATTTGGCGACGTTTGGTTTCGAAGGTTGGTGCTGTTATGGTTGGTCCGTCGCTGGGAAGTTATTTTGATGGTCTTCAATTCGGTGTCGGGATATCTGCGGGTGGTGAGGAAATTCTTCATGCTGTGAATCGGTTGACTGAAGATCGGGGTTCTAATTTGGGTCTTTCAATGTTGTTGGTGGATTTTCAAAATGCTTTCAATTTAGTTGATCGAGCGACAATGTTACGTGAAGTTCATCTTCTTTATTCGGGTATTTCGCGATGGGTTGAATTCTTCTACTCTACTCCAGCCAGATTGTAATATTGGGAGCACACCTTATAGTTGTCTTGGGGAGTGCAGCAGGGTGATCCCCTTGGTCCTTTGCTTTTTTCTTTGGTTTTACAACCCCTGGTTTGTAAAATAAGAGACGCTTTTGATGTATGTCTTCAGGCATGGTATTTGGATGACGACACTATTATTGGTAAAACCTTGGTGGTGGGGAAGGTTCTGCAGATGATTATGGAAGAAGGGCCTTGTCTCGGTTACATCCTAACGTGGAGAAGACTGAGGTTTTCTGGCCTATAGAGGACCCTCGAAGCAGGCTTGTGGGAGTCTTTCCCGCTGATATTACTCGTCCTTTGCATGGTGTTAAGTTGCTTGGGGGTTCCGCTAGTTCCAATCAAGTTTTTAGTGGTGAGCTTGTGATGCAAAGGGTGACCAAGATCATTGGGCTTATGGATAAGGTTGCTCAGCTTGATGATCCTCAGTGTGAGTTGATGTTACTTAGGGCATGTACTGGAGTTTCTATACTCTACTTTGCTTTGCGTACTTGTCCTCCTGTTATCTTTGAGGCGGCTCAACACACAATCGATGAGACTCTTCGTTCTTCCTTAGAGCGTCTTGTTACTGTTTCGGGGCCTGGCTTTGGCGATTGGCAGTGGCGACTTGCCTCCTTACCTTTTTCCTTTGGAGGGCTTGGTGTTTATTCCGCAGGTGAAGTTCGTCATTATGCTTTTCTTGCTTCTCGATTGCAGTCTTTTGGTTTGCAGTAAAAGCTTCAACCACATGTTGGCATTGTTTGTCCTGGTCGAGCATTTGACGATGCGTTGAGTCCATTTAATAGAACGGTGGAGTATGACATTCTAAGTAACCCTAGTGAGGTCGCTGCCCCTAAACTCATGAAGAAATTGACAGATATATATTTCACAACGGTTACTACATCTGCGGAATCCACCTTCTCTTTATCTTCTCGACAGTCGAGATTGTGGAAATCGCAGCAGGGAGATCACACCTCTGCTTGGCTTCATGCGGTCCCCATATCAGGTTTGAGACAGACGATGAATGCTAAGGCTTACCAATGTGTGTTGTGTTACCGGTTGGGGGTTCCTTTGTTCTCTGTTACGGCGCCATGTTCTTCTTGCTCCAGGGTCTTTGCGGGAGATATCTTCGGTGATCATGCGGTGTCATGTGTTGGCATTGTGGGTATTAAACATCAGCATAATGTGGTTCTGGATACCCTTGTTGATGTTTTTTATCGGTCTGGGATTTCGGCGCGAAAAGAGGTTGATGTTGGTCTATCTGGAGGGAACGATGGAGCTATCCGACCCGCAGACGTGTTGCTCTACTCTTGGGATTGGGGATCTGATGTGTGTGTAGACTTGACGAGATCTTCTCCTTTAACGCAATCTGGGTTGTCTGGCTTTGTCCCGGGCCGGGTTGTGACCCATGCGGCTATTGGGAAGCGGGTCAAGTACGAAGCACGTTGCCGGAAAATTGGTTATGGCTTTATTCCGTTCTCTTTCTACTCTTTGGGGGAACTGGATAAGGAATATGTTGCGTTGCTGAAGCGGGTTCGGAAGTTCTCTAGGACTCAGGACATTGGGGTTCGTGCTGCTGCTCATATTTTTACGAGAATAGGTTTTGCTATAGCCAAAGGAGTGGGGGCCTAGAGTGTATCTCTGCTTTCCATTAATTATTTGTAAAATGATTGACTTTTTTAGCATTTGATTTATAATAATAATAATAATAATAATAATAATAATAATAATAATAATAATAATAATAATAATAATAATAATAATAATATAATAATAATAATAATAATAATAATATAATAATAATAATAATAATAATAATAATAATAATAATAACGTTTTCTCTCAAATGGGGGCGATTAGGGTTCGATCGAGGTTTCATTAGGGCTCGGTTTCAGGCAGGTTTCCTAGCGGCAGTGGTGGGTTGTTGGTGTTGAGTGTTCGTTTATGGCAGTTTCGTGTGTGGTGTTGGCCGTGGTGTGTTGGTGTGTTGCGGGTTCGTGTGTGTTGCTGGCTTCGTTGTGGGTACATTGATGTTATGGTATTGCCTAGTTGTTGCAATTGTTTTGTCTTATTTCCTGTTTTGTCCTATTGTGTTTGATGTGTTGACTTGTTGTTGCTACTGTGATTGTGGGGTTTCATGAATCAATAAATTAAAGGAATTATATTCATTGAGTTACAAGTTTTCACTTCTACTGCATGCAATAGTAGCAAATTTTTTATTGGGTTTGTTGTTGGTGCATAGTTGTTGCTGTGTGACCACTTATTCTGGTTGTGCTACTCTAATGTCTAATGGTGTGGTCCGTTTTCATTGTCCGTTTGTGGGTCTTAGTGGGTGTCAAGATGGCGGTGGAAATGGGCTTACTAATAGCTCTTTGATCACTCATCTTCGTGATCGTCATTGTAAGGATGATGCTCAAGTGGTCACTCGACAATCTCTTACCACTGCCTTGACTATTTTTTCTGAGGCTGAGTTGACCTTTCGCCGTATGGGGATTTGGCTTTGTGGGGATTGTTTTAAGACGCATTCTCTTCGTTCTAAATGTGGTCATAGAGGTTCAGATTTTGTGGCCCGACCTGATTTGGGGATGGTGTTATTCAATTTGTGCTCTATGGTATTTCTAATACGCAACTCAATTCTGATGTACCTAGTATTGTGGGTCCTGCGATGCAAGAGCAGGATTATGGTTTTACCTTCTCACTCCTTGACAGATTCCTTTCTAAGCGGCTTTGCACTGTGAAATCCATTCCTCCTAATTGTCGATTGGGTTTTACCCGAGTTTTGAGAGGCGCGCTTGATAAGGTGATATGAAAGCCGGAAGACATATCTGGTTGGGTTACTCTTCTCGTGTTGCCTCTATGTATCCTTCGAACCTTTAGTCCGAGGAGTAACCGCGAGTGTTCATCTGCCGTTAGGCGGCAACGGTAGGAAGAGAGCATTGTTAATGCTATTCGGACTTGGAGTGAGCCAGGTGGTAGTATGCTTCTTTTGCGGGAAGCTTTGGCAGCTGGATCCCCTACTTTGATGGATGCTGGCGAGGATCTTGAGTTGGCAGAGCGGAATATCAAGCAGTGTCATAGGAAGATTTGTGATGGTCATTACACCGCCGCAGTCCGTGTTTTTTCTTCTTCTGGTGTTGCTCCTTATAATGAGGTCACTCTTGTGGATTTACAGTCGAAGCACCTTTCTTCTCCAGGTCCATCCTTACCTGATATTCCTGTTGATCACCATCATCTCATTGCTACTTCTGATATTGTTTTGGACATGATTAGGAGTTTTCCACGTGGCACATCTTGTGGGGGGGACGGTTTGCGTGCTCAACACCTTATGGATTGCTTGAGTGGTGCTGTTGTGGCTGTTTCAGATGAGTTAGTTGATTCCATTGCTGGGGTGGTTAACCTCTTTTTTGCTGGAAAATGTCCTATGGAATTAGGAGATTATATTGCTAGTGCTCCTCTCACACCTCTTGTCAAGCCCGGTGGTGGTATTCGTCATATTGATGTGGGTACTATTTGGCGACGTTTGGTTTCGAAGGTTGGTGCTGTTATGGTTGGTCCGTCGCTGGGAAGTTATTTTGATGGTCTTCAATTCGGTGTCGGGATATCTGCGGGTGGTGAGGAAATTCTTCATGCTGTGAATCGGTTGACTGAAGATCGGGGTTCTAATTTGGGTCTTTCAATGTTGTTGGTGGATTTTCAAAATGCTTTCAATTTAGTTGATCGAGCGACAATGTTACGTGAAGTTCATCTTCTTTATTCGGGTATTTCGCGATGGGTTGAATTCTTCTACTCTACTCCAGCCAGATTGTAATATTGGGAGCACACCTTATAGTTGTCTTGGGGAGTGCAGCAGGGTGATCCCCTTGGTCCTTTGCTTTTTTCTTTGGTTTTACAACCCCTGGTTTGTAAAATAAGAGACGCTTTTGATGTATGTCTTCAGGCATGGTATTTGGATGACGACACTATTATTGGTAAAACCTTGGTGGTGGGGAAGGTTCTGCAGATGATTATGGAAGAAGGGCCTTGTCTCGGTTACATCCTAACGTGGAGAAGACTGAGGTTTTCTGGCCTATAGAGGACCCTCGAAGCAGGCTTGTGGGAGTCTTTCCCGCTGATATTACTCGTCCTTTGCATGGTGTTAAGTTGCTTGGGGGTTCCGCTAGTTCCAATCAAGTTTTTAGTGGTGAGCTTGTGATGCAAAGGGTGACCAAGATCATTGGGCTTATGGATAAGGTTGCTCAGCTTGATGATCCTCAGTGTGAGTTGATGTTACTTAGGGCATGTACTGGAGTTTCTATACTCTACTTTGCTTTGCGTACTTGTCCTCCTGTTATCTTTGAGGCGGCTCAACACACAATCGATGAGACTCTTCGTTCTTCCTTAGAGCGTCTTGTTACTGTTTCGGGGCCTGGCTTTGGCGATTGGCAGTGGCGACTTGCCTCCTTACCTTTTTCCTTTGGAGGGCTTGGTGTTTATTCCGCAGGTGAAGTTCGTCATTATGCTTTTCTTGCTTCTCGATTGCAGTCTTTTGGTTTGCAGTAAAAGCTTCAACCACATGTTGGCATTGTTTGTCCTGGTCGAGCATTTGACGATGCGTTGAGTCCATTTAATAGAACGGTGGAGTATGACATTCTAAGTAACCCTAGTGAGGTCGCTGCCCCTAAACTCATGAAGAAATTGACAGATATATATTTCACAACGGTTACTACATCTGCGGAATCCACCTTCTCTTTATCTTCTCGACAGTCGAGATTGTGGAAATCGCAGCAGGGAGATCACACCTCTGCTTGGCTTCATGCGGTCCCCATATCAGGTTTGAGACAGACGATGAATGCTAAGGCTTACCAATGTGTGTTGTGTTACCGGTTGGGGGTTCCTTTGTTCTCTGTTACGGCGCCATGTTCTTCTTGCTCCAGGGTCTTTGCGGGAGATATCTTCGGTGATCATGCGGTGTCATGTGTTGGCATTGTGGGTATTAAACATCAGCATAATGTGGTTCTGGATACCCTTGTTGATGTTTTTTATCGGTCTGGGATTTCGGCGCGAAAAGAGGTTGATGTTGGTCTATCTGGAGGGAACGATGGAGCTATCCGACCCGCAGACGTGTTGCTCTACTCTTGGGATTGGGGATCTGATGTGTGTGTAGACTTGACGAGATCTTCTCCTTTAACGCAATCTGGGTTGTCTGGCTTTGTCCCGGGCCGGGTTGTGACCCATGCGGCTATTGGGAAGCGGGTCAAGTACGAAGCACGTTGCCGGAAAATTGGTTATGGCTTTATTCCGTTCTCTTTCTACTCTTTGGGGGAACTGGATAAGGAATATGTTGCGTTGCTGAAGCGGGTTCGGAAGTTCTCTAGGACTCAGGACATTGGGGTTCGTGCTGCTGCTCATATTTTTACGAGAATAGGTTTTGCTATAGCCAAAGGAGTGGGGGCCTAGAGTGTATCTCTGCTTTCCATTAATTATTTGTAAAATGATTGACTTTTTTAGCATTTGATTTATAATAATAATAATAATAATAATAATAATAATAATAATAATAATAATAATAATAATAATAATAATAATAATAATAATAATAATAAAAACAATAATAATAATAATAATAATAATAATAATAATATTGCTCGTCCTGCGCTCGGTGTTAAGTTGCTTGGTGGCCCAGTCAGTACGGTTTCTTCTTTTTGCAAGGAGTTGGTTTCGCAGCGTGTGTCGAAGACTGTTGTGTTGATGGATGCTGTAGCCAAGCTTAATGATCCCCAGTGTGAGTTGTTGCTTCTTCGTGCGTGTACTGGAGTTTCTAAACTCTACTTTGCTATGCGCACTTGTCCGCATCATCTTTTCAAAGCGGCCCAATTATCTTTTGATGTGGCTCTGCGGGCTTCTTTAGAGCGCATCGTGACTGCTTCGGGACCTGGGTTCGGTGACTGGCAATGGCGCCTTGCCACCTTGCCTTATTCTTATGGAGGATTGGGTGTTTATTCAGCTGGTGATGTTCGGCATTATGCTTTTCTTGCATCCCGTTTGCACTCTTCTGCTTTGCAGGATTCGCTTCTTCGGTTTTCAGGTGTTGATGGACCGGGACCGGCCTTTGATGATGCTCTTGGTCTTTTCAATAGGACCGTGGAGTCCGACCTTATGCGTAGCCCTAGTGAGATCGCTGCCCCCACACTCATGAAGAAATTGGCAGACATATATTTCACGAAGGTTACTGCTGATGCGGAATCCGCCTACTCCTTATCTTCACGTCTTGTTGCCCTATGGAAATTGCAGCAGGGGGATCACTCCTCGGCTTGGTTGCGGGCAGTCCCCATCTCGGGTTTAGGCCAGACTATGAACGGTAAGACTTATCGTTCGGTTCTTTGCTATCGGTTGGGTATTCCGTTGTTCTCTGATTCGACGCCGTGTTCTGCTTGCTCTCGGGTTTTCGACGGGGACATTTATGGGGATCATGCCGTTTCTTGTGCTGGGATTGTGGGTATCAAACATCGACATAATGTTGTTCGTGATACCCTTTTGGATATTTGCTATCGGTCGGGGATTTCTGCTCGCAAGGAGGTTGATGTTGGGCTGACTAGTGAGAGTGATGGAGCTCTTCGTCCTGCAGATATTTTGCTTTACTCATGGGATGGCGGTCTAGATGTGTGTGTTGACTTGACTGGGTCTTCCCCTATGACGCAATCGGGGTTGTCAGGCTTCGTTCCGGGTCGGGTTGTGGCGGTTGCAGCGCAACGGAAGCAGGATAAGTATGCGGCACGTTGTAGGGTTTTGGGTTACGGTTTCTTTCCTTTTTCCTTCTCTTCTTTTGGGGAATTAGAGAAAGGGGTTGTTTCTTTGCTCAAGCGGGTCCAGACGTACTCCAGGGCTCAGGACATTGGGGCGCGGGCAGCTGCCCACATTTTCAGCAGGATCGGGTTCGCCATAGCTAGAGGAGTGGGGGCCCAGATTGTATCTCGGCTCCCCTCCAACTTCTTGTAGTTCACTTGTTCTTTGTAGCTTGTTAAGCGTGTAACGTTTTGGTGTTTTCTTATAATAATAATAATAATAATAATAATAATAAAAATAACAACAACAACAACAACAACAACAACAACAACAACAACAACAACAACAACAACAAATAATTGTAACAATAACAATAATAACAATAATAATAAAAAAATAATAAAAATTATACAAATAATAAAAATATTAACCATAATAACAACAATAATAATAAAAATAATAATAACAAATACAATAGCGATAATAAGAATGATAACAATAAAAATAACAGTAATAATAAAAACAATAATAATAGAAATAATAACTATACTAACTAACAATAATAAGAAGATTAACAACAACAACAATAATAATAATAATAATAATAATAATAATAATAATAATAATAATAATAATAATAATAATAATAATAATAACGGTTGTTCTCTCTCAAAAGGGGCGATTAGGGGGGATTAGGGTTGTCGGGATCGTAGGCTCCACGTCAAAGGTCCGGTAGCTATC
Organism: Spinacia oleracea; assembly: GCF_020520425.1. Taxonomy (NCBI): domain Eukaryota; kingdom Viridiplantae; phylum Streptophyta; class Magnoliopsida; order Caryophyllales; family Amaranthaceae; genus Spinacia; species Spinacia oleracea. The sequence goes on along the minus strand of NC_079487.1, from coordinate 42,130,539 downwards.
ACGGCGGCGAAGGTTGCAAGAGGTTCGCCGGCGGTTTCCGGGCAGTTCGTAGGTTGTTTTAGGGCAGTTTGCAGGAGGTTTCGGTGTTGTTCGTAGGGTGTTTTGGGTGCAGCTTTTAGGCGATTCCCAGGGTTTTGGGTGCAGTTTTCAGGTGAATTTCAAGCGTGGGTGGTGGTGCGTCTTTGGTGTTGTTGTGGCAGCGTCGGTTCACTGGCAAAGTGGGCAGTTTCGTAGTCTTTTCAGGCGAGTAATTGATCAGTTCACGACAACATTCTCAGGCGTTTTCCGGTGGTCTAGGACGGCATTTCGGGTTCCAGTTTGTGTTACGTCCAGTTTTCGGCGAGTGGGTGTTGGTTTTTCATATCAGCAGTTTCCGGAAGTGTGTCGATCAGGTTGTGTGAGTTCGTTTGTCCGTCCATTCGTGTGTGTTTTGGTGATTGATCAGGTACGACGGCTAGCTGGTTCGACGCTACTGCAATTCGTGGGTTCAGGTTGGTGTTTCTTGTGGTCAGTTTGGTATTTCAGTTTGGTGTTCGTTGTTATTGTGGGTTGTTTTGGAAGCGTTTTGTGTGGTCAGATTGGTGTTTGGTGAGTTCATTTTGGTGGTTTGTGGGTGTACGAGTTCAGCTTTGGGAGTTCAGCTTTGGTGGTTCTATTTTGGTGGTTTGTGGGTGTACAAGTTCAACTTCGTCGGTGTTGGTGTTGGGTGTGTCAGTCAGCTTTGGTAGTTTTGGTTAGCTTGTCTCGGCAGTTGTTGTTCGGTTTTCCGGCGAGTGATCGTTGTGGTTGGTAGTGGGTACGTTGGTGTTACTTTTTGGTTGAAGTGCTTTGATATGGCGGCTTCCGTGGAGAAGTTTCATTGCCCTTTTGTGGGTCTTAGCGGGTGCCAGGATGGAGGTGGGCGTGGTATGGTAAGGAGTTCTCTGATCACTCACTTACGGGATCGTCATTGTTGCTCTGGTGTGCGGGATGTAACCCGTCATTCCCTTACTACCAATTTGCAGGTTTTTTCTACGGCTGAGGTGACTTTTCGTCGTATGGGAATTTGGCTGTGTGGAGATTGTTTCAAGACGCATACTCATCGTACTAGGTGTCGACATGGCAGTGGTTCTAGTACTGTTTTTGTGGACCCACCTAATTCTGGGGATGGTATTATTCGTTTTATTCTCTACGGTATTCAAAAGCCTCAAGCTCCTACTGCCGAGCTGTCTTCTTCTGATGCGCCTCGAGAACATCAATTTTCTTTTGATGTTGCTCTTCTAGACACTTTATTGTCTAAGCGGTTGCGTTCTGTGAAATCCATCCCTCCCAAATGTCGTTTGGGTTTTTCGCGAGTTCTAAAAGGGGCGCTTGATAAGGTGATTTGCAGACCAGATGACATTGCTTGTTGGGTTCAGTTGCTTGTGTTGCCTCTTTGTGTGCTCTCGACTTTTTCTCCGCGAAGTAATCGCGAGTGTTCCTCTGGTGTTAGGCGGCGGCGACAGGAAGAGAGTATCACCTCTGCTATTCGTTCTTGCGGTGAGCCTGGTGGTTTTGAGCAGCTTGTCATTGACACATTGGCTAGCGTGTCTCCATTGGATGTTGACGAAGACCATGATTTGGCGGAGCGTAATATTAAGCAATGCAAGAGAAAGATTTCTGACGGTCACTACACTGCTGCTGTTAGAGTTCTTTCGTCCTCTGGCCTTGCTCCTTACTGTGGTGCTACTCTGGCTGATTTGCAAGAAAAACACCCTTCCTTTCCGGTCCCTACCTTACCGGATATCCTTGTTGATCATCACCTTACTGCTTCATCCGCTGTTGTGTTGGAGCAGATTAGGG